>NW_016818029.1:1368482-1424271 GCF_001698545.2 Rhinopithecus bieti | reverse complement strand
GTAGAGACGGGGTTTCACCGTGTTAGCCAGGATGGTCTCGATCTCCTGACCTCGTGATCCGCCCGTCTCAGCCTCCCAAAGTGCTGGGATTACAGGCTTGAGCCACCGCGTCCGGCCCAGAAGTGTTTTTCGAATGTTATCTTCTAGAATTTTTATGGTTTCAAGTCTTAGGTTTGAGTTCTTGATCCATCTTCAGTTGATTTTTGTGTAAGGTGAGAGATGAGAATCCAGTTTTGTTCTCCTACATGTGGGTAGCCCATTATACTAGCACCATTTGTTGAAAAGGTTGTCTTTTCCCCCACTTTATGTTTTTGTTCGCTTTGTCAAATATCAGTTGTCTGTAAGTATTTGGGTTTATTTTGGGTTCTCTGTTCTGTTCCATTGGGCTATGTGCCCATTTTTATATAAGTACTATGCTGTTTTGGTGACTATGGCCTTATAGTATAGTTTGAAATAAGGTAGTGTGATGGCTTCAGATTTGTTCTTTTTGTTAGTCTTGCTTTGCCTATGTGGGCGCTATTTTGGTACCATACAAATTTTAGAAATGTTGTCTAATTCTGTGAAGAATGATGGTGATATTTTTGTGGAGATTGCATTGAATTTGTAGATTGCTTTGGTAGTATGGTCATTTTCACAATAATGATTCTAGCCACCCATGAGCATGGGATGTGTTTCCATTTGTTTGTGTCATCTATGAGTTCTTTCAACAACGTTTTGTAGTTTTTTGCAGATGGGAAATTTTATTTTTTATTTTATTTATTTATTTATTTATTTTGAGACGGAGTCTTGCTCTGCTATTCAGGCTGGAGTGCAGTGGCACAATCTTGGCTTACTGCAATCTCTGCCTCCCAGGTTCAAGCAATTTTCCTGTGTCAGCCTACTGATTAGCTGGGGTTACAGATGCACACCACTACACCCAGCTAATTTTTGTATTTTTAGTAGAAATAGGGTTTTGCCATGTTGGCCAGGCTGGTCTTGAACTCCTGACCTCAGGTGATCTGCCCACCTCAGCCTCCCAAAGTGCTGAGATTACAGGCTTGAGCCACCATGCCCGGCCTGCAGAAGGAAAGTTTTAAATAATTCTGAGAGAAAATAGTACTTGCATCCATAAAACTGGAATAGACTACCATATATATATATATATATATAGAGAGAGAGAGAGAGAGAGAGAGAGAAGCAGACAAAGAAAAAGAAAATGGTCTCGGAAAGGAGCACATAAGGTTTTTTCTACATAGAAATTTAAATGAATAATAATCACAGAATGAACATTGCTAAAGACAAAATTAGTGCCATGGAAGATAAGATTGAATAAGTCTTTCAGGGGTAAAAAACCAAAAACATGGAAATGGAAAATATAAGAGAAATGATAAGCTCCAGATAGACTAAATAGAGCTCAAGAAGATAAAGATAATAATAATAAAGTAATACTAGTAGAAGAAAACTTCCAAAGCTCAAAAGATATGAGTCTTTATATTTAAAGAGCCCACCAAGGCACAAGCAGGAAAATTGGAGGTGGAATTCCTGAAGGCAAACAACTCAATGGAGCTACTGCAATCAGAATAGGGGTGGGCTACAGGACAATCATCATCAGGATATTTAATAAATGTCTACACTACGTCTACACTAATTAGCCATCCTGGACATCTAGATATTTACTGAATTCAGTGAAGAGGGAAATAATTCTGAAAACTTCCAGAATGTTAAAAGTTGATATCAACGAAGAAGTGGGAATCAGAATGGCATCAAACTTCTAATCAACAGTACTGGATGCCTGAATAAAATGGAACAGTGGCTTCAAGATTTTGGTGGGAAATTACAGATATGGATATAGAGATACATATAGGCATACATACAGACAGATATAAACAAATTAATGTACATATAGATATAAATATAGATAGCATAAAAACAGAGGAAGGATATGCCTTATAAGAGAAATCTTTTCTCTAGTTTAGGACTGGTAACCTGTTTGTGCTTACTTTTCACTGCACTGAGCAAACTCCCACCTCACCTATATGAACTTGTAGAACAGTCTGTGGTATTCTCTTGAGGAATTCTTGCTTTCTCCAAGAATATTCTTGTTGCTCACACATTTCATTAATATTTCGATTAAGCAATTGGGTGCCTTAGTTGAGGGTAAGCATGGAGCTGGCTTGTGGCTGTAAGGAGATTTGACTTAGCCATTGTTGAATAACAATCTACATCACATTATGGCAAGCTTAACCAGTCATAACTTCTTTTTGGTAATATAAATGTCAGGGAAACAGAGGGAAACCTGGTTCCCCAAACTCAGGCTGATGTATTTAGACCGACTGACCTTTTAAAGTCTGCTGTACATCATAGTTTTGGAGGATCTTTGTCCCAATGAAAAAGGTGCTGGGAGTTCCTGGATCCCTTATGCCCCTGTGTGTAATTGCAGGTAATTTCTACCAACTCGAGTAATTTCTCTCATACTCCAAGAAACTCACTGGTGGGTATTTTAAAGTGCTTTATAATATATGAAATATACATTTATTATATAAAATATAGAAAGTAGAGAGCGGAAATCAAAAATTAACCATAATTTAGTCACTTAGAAAAAAATCACTGTTATTATGTCCTTCCTGTGTTTTTCTTAGAAATATAAGCAAATGTGGTCTTATTAATAGTAAATTGTTTTTACTTTAAAATTAAGGATTATATTTCATATTGTGTGTTCTTTTGTTAGTTGTGGAAATAATTAACCAACAATGCATTTACAGACCTTGGAAAATGTCTAGTGACCCCATCAGTTTGATGTATTATACTTTAATAAACCTTATTAATGGCAAAAAAAAAAAAAAAAAAAAAATGTAAGACAACTCTTCTTTTCACTTAATGCTAAAATTTATATCCTTCCATGTCAAGAAACATGCCTTTACACCATCAGCTTTTACTACTGCATAGTTCTCCACTATATGGATATATCAAAAGTAATATAATAAAAAGGCAATCCGTAGAATGGGAAAAATATTTGCAAACCATATCCGATAAAGTGTTGACATCCAAACTATATAAGAACTTGATATAACTCAGTAACAACAACAACAACAAAAAGGAAACACACGTATAACCCAATTAAAACTGGGCAAAGGACCTACATACAAATGGCCAACAGAATATTCTTTAAATGTTCAACACTATTAATCAAGGAAATGTAAATCAAACCACAATGAAATATCACCTCATACTGATTAGGATGGCTATTATCAAAAAGTGGAAAGATAATTTTCAGCAAGCATGTGGAGAAAAAAGAAACCTTATATGTCGTTGGTTGGAATGTAAATTGGTACAGCCATTATGGAAAACAGTATGGAAGAGTCTCGAAAAATTAAAACAGAGCTACCATGTGATCCAGCAATCCCCAGTTTGGTATATATCCAAAAAAAAATAAAATTACTGTTTCAAAGAGACACCTGCACTTCCATGTTCATTGTGGCATTATTCACATTAGCCAAGAAAAAGAAACAATGTAAGTGTACATCAATAGATGAATGGATAAAGAAAATGCTAATCTTATACATCTGTAGATATATACAGCTTTATAATAATGGAATACCATTCAGCCTTTAAAAAGAAGAAAATCCTGCCATTTGTGACAACATAGATGAACCTGGAGGATATTCTCATAAATGAAATAACCCAGATACACAAAGACAAATATTGCATCATCTCACTTATATGTGGAATCTAAAAACTTTCAGACTTACTGAAACAGAGAGTATGAGGGTGATTACCAAGGGTCAGGGTAGTGGGAGAAACAGGGATATGTTGTTGAAAAGATACAAACATCCAATTGCAAGAATGGTAAGTTCTGAAGACCTGAAGTACAACATGGTGACTATAGTCAATAATAATGTATTGGATACTTGAAATTTACTAAGCCAGTAGATGTTAAGTATTCTCACTACACACACACAAATGGTAACTATGTGAGATGATAGATATGTTAATTAGCTTGATTGTCATATTCATTTCACAACGTATGTATAAATCAAAACATCTCACTGTACATCTTAAATATATACTTTTTTACTTGTCAATTATACCTTAATAAAGTGGGGAGAAATTAATATAAACAAGGTCCTATGGTTAGGTATTTTTGATATTTCCAATAGAAGTAAAGCATTTTGTAAAAGCACTATCTTAATAATTGACTACTAAGACTCTAAATATCTTTCTGATTGTATCATGAAGCCATTTTCAAGAAAAAAAACTTTCTTTATCTATATTTTAAAGTGACAGTTATATGTTTTTAGATTATATGTTTTTTTGTTTTCTTCTGACAGTCAAAATAGTGCTTGTTTATAGTAAAAAAATTAGAAAATGTAAAAAAAATTGAAAAATTAAAAACACCCTAATGACACCACAAAAACAAATTGATTGCTTTAATGTATTAAGTATCTAATTTTATCTGAAGAACCAAATGTCACTCTATCTTTGGAATTAAGATAAGTTATTAACATACACTTTTTTTTGTTTTTCATGTTGTCCTATTTCTTGTATTTTTTTATTTTACGAAATTATATCCTCAAACAATAATTTTAGGAAGGCAGTGTGGTAGGCAAATTTTCTGAGTACTTGTTTTCCAAAACTATTCTTATTTTGCCTTTACACTTAATACTTTGGGTGCAAAAGCCCAGATTTACAATATTTTTTCTTAAAACAGATGAGAGCTAATCTGTATTTGGATTAAAAAGAAATTGACTAAGAAAAGCAAGAATTAAAAAAATGTTCTAAAAGTAAAACTAGTGAGTGGTTAATTGCAAAGAGCATTTCGGGACCAAGAAGTTTCAACATTTAAAAAAAAAATCCTATAAGGTAATAGCAGAAGATAAGGTCAAAAGTTAGGTAGGATGAGAAAATCTTGAAAGACAGTTGAAGGTTTTGCCAGTTTTATTGAAAACTATTGGGAGGCATGAAAAATGTAAAGCAAGAACTTTCAGATCCTAACAGCACCATGTCTGCCATATATAGTAAGAACTCCATATTTGTTGAATGAATGAAGGAAGTTTGGCATTAACCAAATCATGAGGTTAAAAGAGTCTGCACTAGAGTGAGAAAGTGGTAATGAAAATGAAATAGTCATCAATCGTGTGCATTGCAGACATGTTGTACTGAAAGGCAACAGACACTACTTGCCCCCAAATCTGATTTTCCTGTAGCAATGATGAATTTTTTTTAGTTTGCTCCTTCTATCACCGAATTTCCCCCTAGAACAGTGTCAGAGAATTGTAAAATGGCTTGTTTGTAGCAGAGAATGTCCTAACATTGCCTTATGATCAGAATGTCCTAACATTGCCTTATGAGCAGCATATCCTAAGTAGAAATGTCTTTCCCAGAAGTGAACATTTTTATCGAGATGCTAAAAGGCATATAATAAAGTCTTTTGGTTAATTAGAAATCAAGATTTCTGATCTTCTCTGTAATTCTGCTTCAGTCTCCCTGCAGGGCCTTGAGGAAGTCCACTAATTAGCATGTGTCCTAAAGTTATGTACTCTTAGGGTACTGCCCAGCCTATGACAGGCTTTCAATAAATATTTATAGGAAAATTAAATTTATAAAAGCAGATTCATTTCAGAGAAATGGTTCAATCAAACAATTTAGCCCTTAAATTTTTTATAACACATTTGACTTCCTAAAGTGCTTTCATGTGTATTTTCTAATGGGATGCAATGGCATCATATCAGATGTTTCAACTGTCATTAAGTGAAAACCTAATTCAAACTGGCTAAAAATAATAAAACTCAAAGTCTCTAAAAATATGAAGACTTTTCTATCTCAACTAATCTGTCAACTTAATGATGTCATCAGGGATCCTGGTCCTTCACTCTGTTTTCCACAGTGTTAACATAACAGTCGCTTTCCTTGGAGGACAGCTGCCCATCAACCTGGGGCTGAATCCTTCCTTTTATGCCTCCAGTTGAATAATGTCTCTTAAAAGGTCTCCCAGATAATGAAGGAAAAATTGTCCCAGAAATCCCTCATAGCTCCAAATGACAGCACATGTCTATTCCTTTATTGATCGCTGGCCCAGGGGTGTGATTGCTCTGATTTGTATTAAATACTCAGAGCTCACCTCAGGACCTGTGTGTGTGTGTGTGTGTGTGTGTTTGAGAGAGAGAGAAAGAGAGAGAGAGAGAGAGAGAGAGAGAGAGAGAGAGAAAGGGGAGGGAGATACCTAAACAAAATTAGACTAATTTAGGCTACAGGAAGAAATTCAACAACGTTTACTCCAGTTTTTTGTTTGTTTGTTTGTTTTGTTTTGTTTTGTTTTGTTTTTTTGCTAGCATGAGAATTTTGAGGCTGGGCTGCTATACTAGGATTATAGTATCATAGACTCTCGGAATTTTAGAATTGGAAGGACCTAGAGAAATGCTTTAGTTTATTACTCTTTTTCACAAATGAGGAAACTAAGTTCTCTAAAGGTTAAATATCTTACCCTTAGTGACACAGGCAGTTAAAACAGACTAGTAATAATCCTCAAATCATTTAATTGCCAATAATCCTGAAATCATATAATTGCATATAATTGTCACAGACACACTCTGTCTGTGACATTCCTCTTCACAAATAAGAATGTAGCATTCTAGATAAGATAGAAACAGTTACTGACTTTGTATGTCAATAGACTACTAATAAAAATATCTATATTTGATGAAACTAAGTAATTATTAAAGGATAAATTTTGTTGTCATTTATTATGAGTATATGATTAAACTTAATTTTAGGAAAAATTCCTAGGACCTCCTGTTTACAACAGAGAACTAGGAATAGCCTCTAGAAATGCTGTATCTTGGATCCCATACAGCATCAAGAATGCGAGTACTGGGCAGAATTTATGACTAGAAGAACTTGGGTATGTAGAAAGTGAGAAAAGTATTCAGTACTTTGTTTTACAATAATCTCAAAATTTCCATTTGAGATTATTTATACTGTTTTCTATTTTCAAGGCCATTCTAAAATTTTCTGTATTTTAAGAGCCACTAAAACCAATGTAAACTAAATATGAGTCATTACATTATGTAAATTATGTCAGCAGTTCTGATTTTAATGTATATTTTCCTAGTCATAAAATAGCAGAAGTCCAGAAATTATTCCCATGTATAAAATGAAAAGTTTATTGTACAGCAAAAACTCATTGCTTGCCTTGAATATTTTTTTCAATCTCTGACATAAAGAGACCATATGTTCCTTTCCAGAACTGTGATGTCTCTGTCACCAATGATAATCGCTAATGTGTTTCAGCTTTTCATGAAGCAATAACAGGATTCTAAGAAATGACTGTTGAAATATTCCAGAAACAATACGTGAGACAAATGAAATTAGTCATTTCAAAGAAGAAAGCACTGAGAACACTATTGCTCTTAAGCCATTAAAACTTATAGCCAATTACATTTACTGTTATGATTCTTAGCTAGTGATTTTTTTAATGTACCACCTTGAATTGGGAAATATTTACAAAATTTTTTATGTGATATGAAAGCAGGCATAAAAATTAAGTCATTAATGCAGGAAGGCACCAGTTTCCATTATTTGAACTTTACTATCAATAATAACTTACATTCTGAACCAAAAGATATTAACAATCTTCCCAGTATCCTTCTCCCATATATTTATGATGATGAGATATAGAAACACTTGTGTAAATATATGTGAATCTTCTGGTAAAATATTAATAATGAAAGATTATAGGTCAATCATTTAAGGGTGTGAGTTAATCTACTTTGTTTTCAGAAGAGAGAAGAAGAAACATCAAATATAAACGTAAAATGTTTCCAGAAAATAAGCTGGTTTTATAATTATATAATCACAATTTCAACTGGTATTTCTGCATTACACAATAACCTTAGACATCTTTTCCAAAAATTAATTCTTTTGAATTTAGTAATTATTACATGTTGTTATTTAAAGTTATTACAAATTTAACGATTATTTTTGTAGTTATTGCATGTTGATGTTTCAAGTCTACAGCACAATTCAAGCCACGGAAAAATCCATCTATAACTAAGTTTTTTTTAATTTTTTTTTTTTTAAGTTCTGGGATACACGTGCAGGTTGTGCAGGCTTATTACATAGGTAAACGTGTACCATGGTGGTTTGCTGCACCTATCAACCCATCACCAAGGTATTAAGCCCACCACACATCAGCTGTTTTCTTTCCCTAAATCTATCCCCTGACCTGCCCTCCTCCAACAGGTCCCAGTGTGTATTGTTCCCCTCCCTGTGTCCATGTGTTCTCATTTATAACTATCATTCTTAATGTATATATGGAATCATATATATTTCCAGCTATTACACACCTTACTTTTGAAAGTGTTTGTGAATTATATGTATTATAATCAGCTCTAAAATTTGTTCAACTTTTGCCAAGAAAAGTGTTGTATTTGGAAATCCAAATGTATTAAGAAAGTAATTTCTCTTAACTACTTTTCTGAAAATTTAGCCATCACTTTATTATGCGCAATTACATACCTAGCAGGTCAAGAGGGTCCCATTGTACAAGTTAGGAGATTTAGAACAAAATTAAACCAGCCTTCATTAGTCAAAATTCAAACCTCAAATACAAAGAGGTCAGCATGAGCAACAGAGTACCACAAAAGGCCTTTAGAAACGTAATAGGAATAATACTTTTGAAATATCTCCCGATATATTTTTTTTCCTTCTTAAGTGGTTTCTTTCCTCTTAGACATTCCATCATTATTGACTCAGGAAAAGGGGAAACAATTATCATAGAACTGGGAAGAAGGAGCATAGGATGCAATGGAAATAATGTTCACGAAACTGTTTCATTTTTCTCCTGTTCATGCAACAAAACTATATTTCCTAGTTCTCACACACTTGTATCTAGGTGGAACCTTGTATTTGAGATGTGGCCACTGAGGGATGGCAATTCCAGTCCTTGCTATTAAATACTTATCAACTTCCCTTTTAGATCTTCCACACACCCTCTTTACTCTCCATATTGCTAGATGTGAAAGATGCCAAGGTAGGGAAGATACATGGTGGAAGTGAGAGGTGAAGCTGGCTGGACTTCTGGGTTCGGTGGGGACTTGGAGAACTTATCTGTCTAGCTAAAGGATTGTAAACACACCAATCAGTGCTCTGTGTCAAGCTAAAGGTTTGTAAACACACCAATCAGCACTCTGTAAAAACGCACCAATCAGCACTCTGTAAAATGGACCAATCAGCAGGACATGTGCGGGGCCAAATAAGGGAATAAAAGCTGGCCACCTGAGCCAGCAGCAGCAACCTGCTTGGGAAGCTGCTTGGGTCATCTTTCACACTGTGGGAGTTTTGCTCTTTTGCTCTTCGCAATAAATCTTGCTGCTGCTCCCTCTTTGGGTCTGGACTACCTTTAAGAGCTGTAACACTCACTGTGGAGGTCTGTGGCTTCACTCCTGAAGTCAGCAAGACCACAAACCCACCAGAAGGAAGAAACTCCAGACACATCTGAACATCTGAAGAAACAAACTGTGGACACACTATCTTTAAGAAATGTAACACTCATCGCAAGTGTCCTCGGCTTCATTCTTGAAGTCAGTGAGAACAAGAACCCACAGGAAGGAACCAATTCTGGACACAGAAGCACTTTAGCTCCCCAAGTTAACTCTTAGAGGAGAGACACATAGATCATCGACTTCTGTACCCCACTAAACTCCATTGAACTTAGGATGCATAAAAAATGAGATTTTATTTTGTTAAATATTTGAGGTTCATTACCCTAATACCTGTTATATGAAAGAATTTTCCCCTTGGCAGGAAGCCCATAAGCCTTGGAAATAAGGATAAGAGAGAAGGAAGCAGAGAAGAGGGAAGTCAACTGTGAGGGACTAGACCTCACTCTTGGGATTTTAAAAATAAGCCTTGGCAGGAAGAAGGGAAGTGACAAAATACCGTGCTGTGTGCATCCTAAGGTGAGCAAGGGGGTACTTTCTCTTCAACTTAAAGTGTGGCTGAGGAAAATTGAAAGTCTGAGGTGAATGCTCACTTTTAATGTGATACTGGAACCATAGGGTTCTAGTTTTTCCAGTTTGAGTTAATTTTTTTTCTGTGCTTAGCAGAAATGGGAGCTTGGGAGAAAAATACAATCAATCATAGGCAAAAAAAAGATATCTATTCAGAGGGGAAATTATTAGGAGTTTAGAAAATTTGTGAGAAAGCCAAGGCAACTGTGCGTAGGATGGAACCCAGTAATTCCAGAAATCAGAAAGGGCAGGGACCAGCCTGTAGCAGAAGCAGTCAGAGGACCATGTCTCTCCTGGAAATTAATGAACACCCACCATTTTCATTTTTGTGTTCTGGGAAGGAGTGCTTGATTAGTTGAGCTTGATCAGGGGCCCTTCCCTCAATAAAGGAGGGAAAGGTCACTCTATTAACTCCAGACGCTCTTTAATACTCCAAATTGTGGGAAAGAGATGATTCCTAGCAGGGAAATGTAGGGTTTGTTAAAAAAAAAAAAAAAAAAAAAGAATGAATTTTCACCAGCCCAACAAAACAAAACAACAACAAAACAAAACAAACAAAAACCAAAACCCACGAATATCTGCCTTATGCTTTAGAGAGGAAAGAATTTTTTTTACTTGCCTTAGATTCACCTTCCAGACGAAAGAATTTTTTTTACTTGCCTTAGATTCACCTTCCAAGTGCTTATTTCATACTATAGGACTGACAAAAAGATAATATTGACTCCTTTCAAGTGAACATCTTCCAAATTATGGTTTTGTTCATGGTCTTGTCCTTTATCTCCAACTCCCCATCAAGACATTAGGGCACTGTAGTCCAACATTACTGTATTTCTTAAAGTCTGGGTTATTGCATATTAAATAGCAGCCAAGGTCCAGGAAATGCCTAGTCTTCTAAAGTGTTTACACAGCTTTCCATATCCTACAGTCAGCTGATCAAAGAAAACCAAGCAGCACTCTGAAGAAAGCCTTGCTTACAATTTTTTTCCTCAATATTTGTTCTATAAGAACCAAAATTCACAAAAACATAGATGGTAAAGGAAAATGGCCCAGACGCGGTAGTTCACGCCTGTAATCCCAGCACTTTGGGAGGCGGAGACCGGCAGTTCATGAGGTCAGGAGGTGGAGACCATCCTGGCTAACACGGTGAAACCCCACCTCTACTAAAAACAAAAAAATTAGCCGGGCATGGTGGCCGGCGCCCGTAGTCCCAGCTACTCGGAAGGCTGAGTCAGGAGAATGGCGTGAACTCGGGAGGCGGAGCTTGCAGTGAGCCGAGATCGCAATACTGCAATGCTCCAGCGTGGGGGACAGAGCGAGACTCCATCTCAAACAAAAGAAAAAAAGAAAACGTATAGAATCAAAAAATACAACTTTTTCATGTGATATATTTGTATTTAAACCATTTTCATGGACGTCCCCAAGTCCAATGATTGAGTGCTTGCCTTAAATATACTTAAATTTAAAAACTTAATTAAATGCTTAATTTTTTCCCTCAGGAAAAAACGATCTATTCCAAATTAAAAATTTCAACTCAAATCTATGTACTTAAAATGTAGAGAACACTGCACCAAATAAATGCAGACTAGACAACACATTATTTTCAAGTGTACACAGAACATTTACCAAAATTAACCATGCACTAGTGAATAAAGTGTGTCAACAAATTTTAAAAGATGGAAATCATACAAAGGATGTTTTCTGGCAATAAAAAAATTAAGCTAGAAATAGATAACAAAAAGAAACTAAAAAATCCTTTTATGTTTGTCTGTAGTCCTAAATAACTCTTGGGTCAAAGAAGAATTACAATGAAATTACAAAATATTTTTAATCTAATGTGTGAATGCAGCCAGAATTGTGCTTAAAGAGAAATGTATTCCCTGAAATCTATATATTGGAATAGAAAAAGCCTAAAAATAATGACCTAAAAAAGAAAGCAATCAAACCTAAAGCAAGTGGAATAAAGGATACAAGATAGATGAGAGCAGAAATAAGTGAAATTAAAAAGCTTACAACAGATCAAATCCAAAAATTGAACAGTTGGTTCTTTACATATGAATAAAATTGATTTTACAAAAAGGAGCAAAAGCACAAATGACCAGCATTAGGAATGAAGAAGGATAAGCCACTACAGCACATGGAGATATCACAAACATAATAATAGGAGAACTATGAACAACTTTATATCAATAAATGTTAAAATGTATACAATAGACAAAATTATATTAAAACTAACTAAACAAAATAAAGCCCACTTAGTAAGCCTGACATAAGAAGAAAAGAAAGCCTGAATATTTCTATATCTAAAAATAAAATTTAAATGATTATTAAAATAATTCACACCAAGTCAATTCCAGGACCACATTTGCTTTAACTGTGAGCTCCACCAAATATTTAAGAAAGAAATGACACTAATTTTATGCAGAAAGTTTTCAGAAAATAATAAAAGGGTACATGATTGGCATTCTCTATGTAGGTAATTCAAAAGAATATACAAGTAAAGTATAGAATTAAGTGAATTCAGACAGGATACTAAATACAAAATCAACATAAAATCCATTTTATTTATCAGTCACTATAATTAGAAAATTCAAAAAATAATTATTTGCAGTAGGATCAAAGGGGTTCAAATACCTAGAAATAATAAAGAGCTCTCCACCAAAAAAAAAAAAATAAAACATTATTGAAAGAAAATAAAGAATTCTTAAATAACTAGAAAAATATATGAATGCTAAGTTCCTGAACTGAAAAACTCAAGATTGTAGAAATGTGAGGTCTTTCCAAATTAATTCGTAGATTCAATGCAATCCAAATCAAAATTTCAGTAGATATTTTTCTTGCCAATCTGATTCACAAATGTATATGACTTTAAATGGCCAAGAATAGCCAAAAATTATCTTGAAGCAAAGACAGTTGAAGGACTATTCTGACTTATTTCACCCAACATCAGGACTTATCATTAAGCTATAGTAATTAACGCATTTTTCGTTTGTGCAAAAATAGACAAATATAGACCAATGGAGCAGAATAAAGATGAGAAGCAGACCTAACACATTTTTGTCTGACTTATGACAAAAGTGGCAGTGTAGAAGAGTGGGCAAAGACCTTCTTACAATAAATGATGCTGGAAGAATTAGTTATCCATATGGAAAACAATGAAACTAGAGCCCTTCTCACACCACACAGAAAAATCAATTTCAAGTGAACAACAGATCTAAAGATGAAAGGTTAGCAATGAGCTTCACGAAGGTAGCACTGTAGAATATAGCTATGACCTTAGGGCAGTAAAGGTTACTTTAACAGGACATTAAAAAAAAGTTGGCCAGGCGCGGTGGCTCATGCCTGTAATCCCAGCACTTTGGGAGGCCGAGGAGGGTGGAAAGGTCAGGAATTTGAGACCAGCCTGACCAACATGGTGAAATCCTGTCTCTACTAAAAATACAAAAATTAGCCAGGTGTGGTGGCATGCACCTGTAATCTCAGCTACTCTAGAGGCTGAGGCAGGAGAACTGTTTGAACCTGAGAGGTAGAAGTTGCAAAAACAAAACAAAACTAATGAACTGAACTACAGGAAAATTAAAAACTTCTTTTCAACAAAATATCTTATTAAATGTGTGAACAAGCATGCTGCAAAGATAGAAAAGATGCTAGTATATACAGTTGACAAAGGACTTATATCTTGAATAAATAAGTCCTACAAATTATAAGAAAAATATAAGAAAATAGAAAAATGCTCAAAGTACTGAACAGATACTTCACAGGAGGACATCTAAATGGTCAATAAATATATTAGCCTGGCCAACATAGTGAAACCCCATCTCTACTAAAAATACAAAAATTAGCCGGGCGTGGTGGCACATGCCTGTAGTCCCAGCTACATGGCAGGCTAGGGCAGGAGAATCGCTGGAACTGAGAGGAGAAGGTTGCAGTGAGCTGAGATTGAGCTACTGCACTACAGCCTGGGCAACAATGCAAGACTCCATCTCAAAACAACAACAACGAAATATATATATATAAATATAAAAAGGTGCTCAGCTTCATTAGCTATCAACAAAATCCAAATACAAAATATGGTATCACTCTACACACAGAATGGGAGAAAAAAGACTAACAATACCAAATGATGTCGAAAATGTAGAACAACTGGAATTCTAACATTCTCCTAGTAAAAGTTGAAAGTGACGCCATTTTGAAAAACTGATAATATCAAGTGAAGCTGAATGAAAATATACACAACCTTTTTTTTGAAAAATTTCACTCTAGGTATAAGCTCAACAGAAAAGGTGCATATATTCATCAGAAAACATGTAAAAGAATGTTCATAGCAGCATTAATTCAATAATCAAAAACTGGAAACAATTCCAAATCCTATCAACAGTAACAGTGATTTAAAAAAATAATAATTCACTTCAAGGTCATATAATGGAATATAATACAAAATGCAAATCGGCAACTTCTACCAAGAACATGAAGATTCCACAAGCTGCTGACTGAAAGCAGCCAGGCCCAAATACTATTATGCTAGCAAGTAAATTTGTCAAACATTCAAAATTATTTTGGAGTTAGATGCCAGAATAGTATCACTTTTGGGAGAAGGGAAGATGTATTATGGAATGGGGACATGAGAGCTTCTAAGGTGTTGATAGTGCTGTATTTCTTGGATTCGGTGGTACTTATGTGGGTGAGTTCACTTTGTGATTTAGCCATGTTTATATGTGTACTTTTTATATGCAGAAGTATGTTATATTTCAGTGAGAAAGTTTATTTTAAAAGATAGTTACAACTTTTAAACAATATTTTTTAATATTTCTTCAATAACTGTTCAAAAACAATCTAGAGTCTATGCTTTCTCAAGTTCATCATAATTTAAAAAGAAATACTAGTTACATGTGCAATGTTAGAATGGTTAGAACAGGTCAACAGTGGAAAAGAAATAAAATCCAATGTATATTAAAATATTAGTAAATAAAATAGCAAACTTACATAATAGATCTCAGCCTTGGTTGATTATTCCGAAAACACTTTACCTTATTAACTTCCTGAAAAAAAATACGTATGTGATACACTCTACATAGGTAGGAAAACTCATGTATTAACAATCTGCACCTGGATTATTTCAATCTTTTTTTGTTTTTACTCAAGAAAGAAACCACAAAGAAAATGTGTATAAGAAATTTAAAAATGAAGAATAGTTGCACATTCAAATGAGGGATTAAAGCAATGCTATATGAAAATGAGGTATTTACATTTACATTTATATAAAATGTATCTACTAATGAAAAAGAAACGTAAAAAAGAATGGCAATATGAGAATTGCTGAAAACAGAGCAATTTGAAAATCAGGATTTAAGCATTTGTTTTGAAGCAGTGAGCACTAATGTACTCCTTCATTCCTGATACACAATGATACATGAGTTAAAATTTAATTGCACCCACCACAAAAAATAAATAAGTTCAGATATAATTATTCTTTATCTGCAGCCCCATTCAGAGCATTTGGTCTCAGTCTGCATTTAATATTTACAATACTCTTCAAATAGGGGTATAGTTATCAAGGACCCATTCTATGTTCAAGATTTTGATGCTAAGTCAGGCAAGGTATGAAACCCTAGGGCAGGCAATGTAAGTGGTTAAAAAAAAAATGAAAACAGAACTTGAATTCCTTCAAGCTGATTTACCCCACAGAAATATTTAGAATAGAAGGAAAAAAATACCTTACATGGTGTCTGGTTTTGTTTTATTTTATTTTATTTGCACTTGAGGCTTTTGTTTTGGCTTGCTTTTTTTAAAATTTCTTTTTTGTGTTTATAGGGTTTAGAAATAAAGTTCGGTCTGCTGAGAACTGGTGTCCCATTTTCACGTTTTTGGTTTATTTCTCCAAGTTGTTTATATCTTTTACCAAAATCTAAATAAGTAATAAATTTCATTCATTCCCGTATTTGGAAGAAAGGTGATAAATCTATGTGATTTCGAGTAGACTAAGCTTGGGGTTAATTCCCTAAACAATTCCGGAACTTTCAAATTGTTAAATCTAGCATCAAGCTGCTTTGCATATGTTTAGGCAACTTCATTTTATGTTAAGGCCTTGTTTTAAAGCTCTTATTGATAAGTTTCTATTTGTTTTGACATAAAATGTCCATATGTCCCCATGGTGCTTAATGTGGTGAATTATTTTCTCCTTAAACCACTTTTCTCCATAAATCTTCTCAAACCTTAAACAGTGGTCCATGTTCACACTCAGCTGTTCCCAGGAAGGCTGGTGAATGCAATGCTAAATTTTCACTACCTCTTTGATGTTGTTCTGTATTTGCTTTATGTCATATATAACTTGTTTTACTAGAACATCTTAAGCAGGAAGTGGACTGTCAGGACACTATTAAAATCGTGGTGGTGTTGACAGGATATAAACAGGGAGATGAGAAGGAAGAAACAAGTAGCCAAGAGGAAAATATTAGGTGACAGTTAAAATTTAAATGATAACATAAAAGAAGTCAGTTCAGAATTGCTCTATCCCTGACACACTAACCCTAGTACCTGGCACATAGTAGGTGTTAAGTGGTATAATTTGAAATTTGTTAATAATTCTCAGAGCAAAACATGGTGGCAAGACTAAGATCAAAAGACAGTTTGGGGGACATATATTATTATATATTACATTGTATATTATTATATATTACATTATATATTATTACATGCTGTATATAATATATAACTTTGATCTTCTGAGCCACTGTTTTCATCGATAAAACATGAAAACAATATCCACCAAAACTTTCATCATGAAAATCAGAAGAAATAGTTTATGTGATGCATCTAGTAAATACCAAGAACTAGTAGGCAATCAATAAACGGCTACTATTTCTTCTCAAACATTTATATACACACATATGCAGCTATAATCAGATGTGTGGAAAACGTAGAGGCCAAAATGAACTTTTAAAGAGGGAAAAAGTCACTCAAAGCTGTGGTCATCTTATTATAACTTGTTACATGTCTACTGCTGAACAAGTTTCATAAGCATTTCCTGTTTTAAAATCAGCTTTCCAGTGACACAGGAGAAAGAGTAATGACTACAGCTGCCAATTTTCTCATCTAGACATTATGGAATGTCAAATGGACCTTATATTGATAACCATTTTCTTTATGGCTCAGGGAATTCCCTTCTTAATTGTCACTTGTTTAAAATAAGGACAATTATATGGTCAAAAAGTAGTGTTATTTATCCTCTTTAGAAACATAATGATGGTTTATGTATCTTAGAAGACTAGTATTTAACTTGGCATCCTTGATAAACTAAAATAGATATAAAACAGGCCCTTTTTACACTTTAGTCAATTTTTTTTCCCTAAATCAATATGGCTGTGCCCATCAGGGTTTGGCAGGATTGGTCCAGTCATTGTCATTACTGAGGCTGTCATCTCCAAAATTTGGTGTGGACCCTGGGAATTTATGTCGTTCCAGGAGACCAGGCAATGGGCCTAATCCTTGCTGGTCATCACCTTCACTGCAACCTTATTTACAATTCAATAGCATTGTTACTTGCTAGTCCTTCACTATATCTCCAGACAGATCACAGAGATGCCCTTGACACTTCTCCACAGCCACCGGGAACTCTCACCCACTGTTCCTCAGTATCCCCCCAACAAATACACACAACTGTTTCCTCCATTCAGAAAATACATCTTCATTATCTCATAAAAACCACCAACCCCAAACTCTCCATTCTCCAATCACTTTCCCTTCACCTCATCTTTTCCTCAGAAAGCCTGCTTTGAGCTTGTTCATTGCCTTTATAATATAAAGCAGCTTTAATTTCCCTTGGGACAAAGAGTCCAGGAACAAATTGTCAAGGTTGTATTCTAAAGGTGACGTGTTGGGTAATGTGAAAGTCAGAAGGGAAATAATTACTTATTATTTATTCAATTTCTAATAGAAGCAAGACAAAGCTGAACTTAAAAATCTCAGTAGGTAGTCCTTTCACATAAATAAATTATAAAGAAAAGCAGTCTTCAGTAATGGCAAGAAAAGTCAGGCAAACCAGGGTTTAATCTCTAAGTCCATATGAGCCAACAATTCCACTCCCACGTAGATACCCAAAGGAAATAAAAACATATCTACACAAAAACTTGTGCACAAATGTTTATGACAGCATTATTCATAATATCCCCAAAATGGAAACAGCCAAATTTCCATTCACTGATGAATGAATAAACAAAATGTAGTATGTCCATATAATAGAATATTATTCAGCAATAAAAAGGAATGAAATACTTATGCATACTACAACATAGATGAACTTTGAAAACATATGCTAAGTAAAATAAGTCAGTCAAAAACACTACATTTTTTATGATCCCATTTATACAAAATGTTCAGAATAGGTAAACTGATAGAGACAGAAAGTAGATTAGCTGCTGCTTAGTGGGTCTCAAGGGGAGGTACAACAAGGGAGGGGTGAACAGTTTAGGTGGGGGAAGAATGAGCATACCTGCTAATAAGTATGGAGTTTCTTTGGGAGATGATGAAAATGTTCTAAAATTAGAGTGTAGTGTTGGTACAACCTTGCCAATATACTCAAAACCATTGAGTTGAACAATGTAAATGAATGAATTTTATGCTATGTGATTTATATTTCAATAAAGCTATTTTAAAAACACTGAATAACTTTGGGAAAGTTACTTAACCTCTAGAACTCTGTTTTCCCCTCTGAAAAATAAAGATACTACTATTTCCTTCACAGGAGTACTGTGAAACAGTGTCTGGAAAGATACATGGCATGGAGTACATGTTCAATAATTTTTCTTTCTTTTTTTTTTTTTTTTTTTTTTTTTGAGACATAGTTTTGCTCTGTCACCCAGGCTGGAGTGCAATGGTACAATCTCAGCTCAATGTAACCTCTGCCTCCCGGGTTCAAGCAATTCTCATGCCTCAGCCTCCCGAATAGCTGGTATTACAGGCACCTGCCATCATGCCCAGCTAATTTTTTTTATTTTAGTAGAGACAGGGTTTCACCAGTTGGCCAGGCTGGTCTCGAATTCCTGACCTGAAGTCATCCTCCCACTTTAGCCTCCCAAAGTGCTGCTATTACAGGCATGAGCCACTGCACCTGGCTCAATAATTTCTTTATCTTTCCTTCTATGTATTTCTGCCTTTCTACTTTTATTCAAATTGTTCAGGAACTCAATTTTCTGTTTAAGTATGTTAGAGGTATTCTCAGTTTCTCAGAGGTAGTAATAGGGTTTGCATTCATTAAATCATAAAGGATNTTTTGAGACATAGTTTTGCTCTGTCACCCAGGCTGGAGTGCAATGGTACAATCTCAGCTCAATGTAACCTCTGCCTCCCGGGTTCAAGCAATTCTCATGCCTCAGCCTCCCGAATAGCTGGTATTACAGGCACCTGCCATCATGCCCAGCTAATTTTTTTTATTTTAGTAGAGACAGGGTTTCACCAGTTGGCCAGGCTGGTCTCGAATTCCTGACCTGAAGTCATCCTCCCACTTTAGCCTCCCAAAGTGCTGCTATTACAGGCATGAGCCACTGCACCTGGCTCAATAATTTCTTTATCTTTCCTTCTATGTATTTCTGCCTTTCTACTTTTATTCAAATTGTTCAGGAACTCAATTTTCTGTTTAAGTATGTTAGAGGTATTCTCAGTTTCTCAGAGGTAGTAATAGGGTTTGCATTCATTAAATCATAAAGGATCATTTTTCTTCTTATCTAGGAAGCCAAGATAAGTTGTGCTAAGAAGTAGAATATATTTGATAATACGAAATAATATAAAACACTAGAAACTTGTATTAGGATGCAAAGGCAGGCACATGTGTCCCTACAATTTAAAAATATATAGATACAGGTAATTGAGAGTATAGTAGTACCATAATGAAGGACATATAGATTAATGGAACACAAAAGAGTCCAGAAGTGGACATACACACATATATGAATAATTGACTTTGAATAGAGATGCCAACGTAATTCAATAAAGAATGATAGTCTGTTCAAAAAATGACACTGGAAGAACTGGATATCCATAAGGAAAAAATGAACTTTGACCCTTACCTCGAAACATACATTTTTTTAGAAAATCAAAATGGATTATGTATCTAAATTTAAAACCAAAATTATAAAACTTTTAGAAGAAAAAATGAGAAAATCTCAATGACTTTGAGTCAAGCAAAGAAGTCTTAGAAAATAAAAAGCCACAAGCCATTTTTTAAAATGATAAATTGGACTTTACCAAAATTAAAAACGTTAACACTTCCAAAGGCACCATCAAGAAAACTAAAAGGTAAGCCCAAACTGGAAGAAAATATTCACAATGCATATATCTGACAAATACTTAGTATTCACAATATATAAAGAACTCTTAAAACTCAATAGGAAGAAAACAACTCAAGTAGAAAGTCAGTATATGAAATGAGCTTGACACTAGTCATTCAAGAAACACAAATTAAAACCACCATGTATGCCACTGAAACTTCACTACAATGGCTAAAATTATAGCAGACTGATAATACCAAGTGTTGGCAAAGATGTGGAGCAACTGATATTTCATATATTCTATTTTCAGAATGTAAAATTGTACAGTCACTTTGGAAAATGGTGTGGCAGTTTGTTATAAACTTACGCTTTTACTATATGACCCAACAATCCCACTCCTAGGTATTTGTATGATATATATGATAGTCCGTGTTCATATAAGGACTTGTACACAAATGTTCATGGAAGTTTTATTTGTAATAGCCAAAAACCAAAAACAACTCAAATTCCATCACCAGGTAAATGGATAAACAAATGGTAGTATATCCATATAATGGAATATGAAATGGTTGAATTTATGTGCCACTTTTGCTAGATATTTGGAAAAATATTACTCTAGATGTTTCTGTGAAGGTATTTTTTAGGTGAAGTTAACAGTTAAATCAGTACACTTTGAGTAAAGCAAAGTACATTCCATAATGTGAATGGGCCTCATCCAATCAGTAAAAGGCCTTAATAGAAAAGGACTGGAGGAAGGAGGTGGAGCAAGATGCCCAAATAGAACCCTCTTCAGTCACCATCCCCTACCCCTGCAGGAACACCAAATTAAACATCTATCCACACAAGAAAACACCTTCATAAGAACCAAAAATCAGGTGAGCAATCACAGTACCTGGTTTTAACATCATAGCAAGAAAAAAGGTGCTGAAGAAGGTAGGAAAGACAGTCTTTAATCACCTACACCACCCCTCCTTCATCTCCTGGCAGTGACACATGGTATGGAGAGAGAATCTGTATGTTTGGGGGAGGAAAAGCAAAGTAATTATAGGATTTTGCAATGAAATTCAGTGAAATCTGTCATAGCAGAAAGCAACAAAGGGCAAAATTCAGCTGGTGCCCACGGAGTGAGCATTTAGACCAGCCCTAACCAGAGGAGAATCATTTACCCCAGCGGTCAAAACCCTGAGTTCAGTCTAGCCCCACCACCGTGACTAAAATCTCTGGGTCCTAAACAAACTTGAAAAGCAATCTAGGCCACAAGGACTACAATTCCTGCACAAGTCCTGGTGCTGTGCTGGGCTTACAGGCAGTGCACTTGGGATGTGCATGACCCAGTGAGACACCAGCTGGGGTAACCAAGGGAGTGCCTGCATCAACCCTTTCTTTTTTTCTCCTTTTTTCTTTTTGAGATGGAGTCTCACTCTGTCACCCAGACTGGAGTACAGTGACGCCATCTCAGCTCACTGCAAACTCCGCCTCCTGGGTTCAAGTGATTTTCCTGCCTCAGCTTCCTGAGTAGCTAGGATTACAAGCATGCGCCATCACACCTCGCTAATTTGTGTATTTTTCGTAGAGACGGGGTTTCCCCACGTTGTTTGGGCTGGTCTCAAACTCTTGACCTCGTGATCCGCCCGCCTTGGCCTCCCAAAATGCTGGGATTACAGGCATGAGACACCATGCCTGGCCAGCTCCTGGAAATTTCTACACCCACTCTGGGCCAGAAGGGATTTCACCCCACCTGAAGGGAGGGACCCAGTCCTGCCAGAATTTGCCACCTGCTGACTAAAGAGCCCTTAAGCCTTGAATAAACAACAGTGGTAGCCAGGCAGCAGTCTCCCCTGGCCTTGAGCAAGACCCAGTACTGTGTTAGCTTCCAATGTAACCTAATACATTCCCAGCTGTGGTGGCCACAGGGAAGACTCCTTCTGCTTTTGCAGAGGGAAGAATAAAAAGGACTTTGTCTTACAACTTGAGTACCAGCTCAGCCACAGTAAAGTGCCAAGTAGACCCCTAAAGTACCCAATTCCAGGACTTAACTCCTTGAGGTCATTTCTGGACCCACCTGAGGCTAGAAAGGAACTTGCTTCCCTGAAGAGAGAGACCCAGGCCTGGAAGGACTCACCACCTGCTGACTAAAGAGCACATGGACCTCTAATAAACATCAGCAACAGGCAGTCCTTAGTTGCCATGGAACTGCGGCAGTGGTGACCACAGGCAGAGACTCCTTCTGCTTAAGGAAAGGAGAGAAAAAAGTATAGAGGACTTTGTCTTGTAGTCTGAGTACCAGCACAGCCACAGTCAAATAAAGCACCAAGCAAATTCCTAAAGATCCCAATTGCAGACCCTAGCTCCTACATGGCATGCTTATACTCATTCTGGGCCAGAACGAAACTGCTGCACTGAAAGGAAAGAACCAGTCCTGGCAGAATTCATCACCTGCTGACTAAATAGCCCTTGGACTTTGAATAAACATCAGAGGTAGCCAGTAAATAGTCATTAAAGGCCTTGGGCGATACCAGTACTTTGCTAGGTTCAGGTGTAACCGAGTGTAGTCCCAGCAGTGGTGGTCATGGGAGTGCTTGGAACTCCCCTCCCTAAACTCCAGGCAGCTCAGTATGGAGAGAGGGGGGGAAATAATGGAAGAGAACATGAGACTTTGCTTGATAACCCAGGCAATTCTCTCCGATCTTATCCAAGACCACCAGGGTGGTACCTTTATGAGTCTACAAAAGTCACAGCATTACTAGGCTTGGGGTGCCCCCTAATGCATGTACGGCTGCAGTGACCAAAGACTTAGATCACAATACTCAATTCGCTTTTAATACTTCACAAGAAAGATTGGTACAAACAAGCCCAGGCTGCAAAAATTAGAATAAATATCTAACTCTTCAATGCCCAGACACTGATGAACATCCACAAGCGTCAAGACAATCCAGGAAAATGACGTCACCAAATGAACTACATAAGGCACCAGTTACCAATACAGGAGAGATAAGAATATATGCCTTTTCAGAGAGAGAATTCTGTTTTGAGGAAGCTTGACGAAAGCCAAAATAACACAGAAAAGGAATTCAGAATCCTATCAAATAAATTTAACAAAGAGATTAAAATAATTTTTAAAAGTCAATTATGAACTCTGGAGTTGAAAAATGCAGTTGATGTACTGAAGAATGCATCAGAGTCTCTTAATAGCAGAATTGGTCAAGCTGCTATTAACCTTCAAGAATGACTGTTTAAAAATACACAGTCAGAGGAGAAAAAGGTGAAAAAAAGACTAAAAAAGAATGAAGCAGACTTACAGGGCATAGAAAATAACCACAAAGGAAAAGTCTAAGAGTTATTGTCCTTAAGGAGGAGGTAGAGAGAGACATCAAGATAGAAAGTTTATTCAAAGGGATGATAATAGAGATCTTTCCAAACCTAGAGAAAGATACCAATATTCAAGTACAAGAAGGTTATAGAACCCCAAATACATTGAACCCAAATAAGACTACCTTAAGACACTTAATAGTCAAATTCCCAAAGGTCAAGAGTGAAGAAAAGATCTAAAAAGCACCAAGAAAAAAGAAACAAATAACATAAAAAGGAGCTCAAATAGATTTTCCAGCAGAGCAGACTTCTCAGTAAAAACCTTATAGGCTGGGAGAGAGTAGTATGATATATTTAAAGTGCTGAAGGAAAAAACTTGTATCCTACAATATTATACCCAGCAACAATATCCTTCAAACATTAAAGAGCAATAAAGACTTATCCAGATAAACAAAAGCTAAGAGATTTCACCAAAACCAGACCTATCTTACAAGAAATGCTAAAGGAAGCTTTTCCATTGGAAAGGAAAGGTTGTTAATGAGCAATAAGGCATCATCCAAAGGTATAAAACTCACTGATAACAATAAATATGCAGACAAATACAGAAGATTATAACACTGTAATTATCTTGTGTAAACTACTCATATATTGAGTAGAAAACTAAAAGAAAACCTATCAAAATAATAGCTACAACAAGTTTTAAGACATTGACATATAATAAGATATCAATAGAAACAACAAAAAGTTAAAGGCAGGGGAGATGAAGTTAAAGTATAGAGTTTAGTTAGTTTTCTCTCTAAAGGAGAATTAGTTTTCTCCTTGTTTGTTTATTAGTTTGTTTGTTTTTACAATCATAGTTAAGTTGTCATGAGTTTAAAATAATAGGTAATATGTCATATGCAAGACTGATGGTAACCTCAAGTCTAAAAACCTACAACAGATACACAAAAATATATAAAACAAGAAATTAAAACATACTAGACAAAATCACTTTCACCAAAATGAAGACAGGAAGGAAGAGAGAAAGAGAAGACCACAAAACAACCAAAACACACATAACAAAATAGCACTAGTAAGTCATTACTTGTCAATAATAATAGTGAACGTAAATGGACTAAACTCTCCAATCAAAAGAGATAGAGTGGCTGAATGGATTTTAAAAAAAGACACAATAACCTTTTGCCTACAAGAAACACATTTTACCTATAAAGACACACATGTATTGAAAATAAAAGAATGGGAAAAGATATTCCATGTAAGTGGAAACCAAAAAGGAGCAGGAACAACTGTATATATATATATAGATAAAATAGATTTTGAAAAAGAAAAGGTCACTATATAATGATAAAATAGTCAAGAGGGTATTCAGCAATAGAATATAACAATTGTAAATATATGTGCACCCAACACTGGAACACCCATATATGTAAAGCATATATTATTAGAGATAAAGAGAGAGACTACATCCCAATATAATGATAGTCACAGACTTCAACATCCCCACTTCCAGGGTTGGACAGATCATCCAGACAGAAATCCAACAAAGAAATATTGGACCTGATCTGCATTATAGACCAAATGGATCTAATAGATATTTACAGAACATTTCACCCAGTGGCTGCAGAATACACATTCTTCTCCTCAGGACATGGATCATTCTCAAGGATGGAGCATATGCTAGGTCACAAAACAAATCTTAAAATATTCAAAAAACAGTTGAAATAATATCAAGCATTTTCTCTGACCACAGTGGAATAAAACTAAAAATCCATAACAACAGGAATTTTGGAAACTATAAAAACAACAAACACAAGGAAATTAAACAACATGGTCCTGAATGACCTGTGGGTCAATGAAGAAATTAACAAGAAAATTTAAAACTTTCTTGGAACAAATGAAAACGGAAACACAACATATCAAAACCTATGGAATACAGCAAAAGCAGTACCAAGAGAAAAGGTTATAAAAACAAGCACCAACATCAAAAAAGTAGAAAAACTGTAAATAAACAACATGATAATGCATCTTAAAGAACTAGAAAAGCAAGAGCAAACCAAACCCAAAATTAGTAGAAGATATATTATAAAGATCAGAGGCCAAGCGCGGTGGCTCACGCCTGTAACCCCAGCACTTTGGGAGCCCAAGGCGGGCGGATCATGAGGTCAGGAGCAAGACCATCCTGGCTAACACGGTGAAACAACGGCTCTACTAAAAATAGAAAAAATTAGCCAGGCGTGGTGGCAGGTGCCTGTAGTCCCAGCTACTCGGGAGGCTGAGGCAGGAGAATGGCGTGAATCCAAGAGGCGGAGCTTGCAGTGAGCGGAGATCCTGCCACTGCAATCCAGGAAAAAAAAAAAAAAAAAAAAAAAAAAAAAAAAAAAAAAAAAAAAAAAAAAAAAAAAAAAAAGAAAGAAAAAAAAAATTCAGAGCAGACATATATAAAATTGAAACGAAAAAACAAATACAGAAGATCAATGAAAAGTTGCTTTATTGAAAAGGTAAACGACATTGACAAACCTTTAGCCAGACAAAGAAAAAAAAAGAGAGAAGACCCAAATAAATAAAATGAGAGATGAAAAAGGAGACATTACACCAATACTGCAGAACTTCAAAAGATCATTAGAGACTACTATGAGCAACTATGTGCCAATAAATTGGAAAACCTAAAAAAAAAGATACATTTCTAGACACATACAAGCTACCAAGATTGAACCATGAAGAAATTCAAAACTTGAACAGACTAATAACAAGTAACAAGATAAAGCTATAATAAAAAGACTCCCAGCAAAGGAAAGCCCAGACCCAATGGGCTTCACTGCTGAACTCTACCAAGCATTTAAAGAAAAACTAATATCAACTACTCAAAGTATTCAAAAAAATAGAAGAAGAGGGAATATTTCCTAACTCATTCTGTAAGGCCAGTATTACCCTGATAACAAAACCAGGCAAAGATACATCAAAACAAGAAAACTGCAGGCCAATATCTCTGAAGAACATTGCAAAAATACCCAATAAAATACTAGCAATACGAATTCAACAACACATCGCAAAGATCATCCACCATGACCAACTGGGACTCATCCCAGAGATACAAGGGATGGTTCAACATGTGCAAATCAATCAACATGATACCTCATATGAACAGAATGAAGGACAAATCCATATGATCGTCTCAATTGATGCTGAAAAAGCATTTGATAAAATTCCACATCCCTTCATGATAAAAACCCTCAAAAAACTAGGTACGGAAGAAACATACCTTAATACAATAATAGCCATATATATGGCAAACCCACAGCAAACCCACTGTACTGCCATATATATGCTTTCTATCAGTAAAGATGTGGATGGAGGTAGGAGGCATCATTCACCAGGAATGGGCATAAGAAAACCTTTCAGAGTAATGGTAATGTTCTACATCTTGCCCATGCTAGTGGTTACCAAAGTGTATACATTTGTCAAAACTAATCAAATCCAACTGTACACTTTAAATTCATGGACTTTATTATATTTAAATAATACCTAAAAACAGAGAGCAGAGAGGAAAAAATACACCAATGCATTAAGATTAGATTTGACTACAGGCAATAGAAAATAGAAAAATAGTAACTGGGACAATGTGGAGATGTTTTTCTTTCACATATAAAAACTGCAGAGTCCAAAGGTGTTGCAGGAGCTCTATAGTTGTCCAATACTTGGCTTTCCACTCCACCATTCCTAGTTGAATGACGTATCCTCATGGGCCAAGGAGCTCCAGCCATCACAGCTGCCTTTCAAGCAGCAAGATGGAGAAAGGATGGAGACATGGTCCAAAGGCAGGGTCAGATGTCTTATATTAAAGGTGTACCAAGTTTCACCATCACTTCCACTTACATCCTGTCAGCCATCTCTTACTTGCATAGCCCCATCCAGCTGAAGAGTGAAGCTGTAAAATGTAAGTGTTTTGTTTTTACTGATTGGCCATATGCATGGCTAAAAAAATGAAGATTTTAACAAAAAGAGAAACAATTTTCAGTATCAGGGGACAAGTTCAATAATCACCGATTTAAACCAGGAACTCTTTAGAACAGGAATTCATAGTATACTGGGACTCAATTACAGAGCTTGGCAGATAATAAATGCTCAGTAAATTTACAGTGCATGACTGAATGAACTAACTGCATCTATGAGGGCAGGGAGGGTGTCTTCTTCCTCCCAAAAATTCAGCACAGAGGATAAGAACTCACTGGACACTTGGTTGGTTAATTTATGAGCTATTGTTTACCAGTAGACGGGTTCCATTTATTTTATATTCTTCATCATCTCTGAAATTTGTTTTCTTGTCCTCATATTGTTTCATTCTCCGAAGCCATTTTGAAATAATTGCTCACATTTCTGATACTTTCATCCAGTGACATTCAGCCCAGGAAATACAACTTTAACATGGCTTTTCTGTGGGAGCTTATCCTTGTCACATCATCTTGTATTTCGTATTAGGTTTGAATTCCTAAGAGTGTGAAATTAGTGTTCCTGGTATGAATAGAATAGAATCACATGAAATAGAAGCCTATATTTGGTAGAATAATTCTATTATCTGACAAGTACAAAGAGTACACCACATTTGGTTGATATCTTAGGAAAAAATTAATCAGTGTGAGTAAAATAGACTATTATTTTTATTTAATTATATTATTCTGTTTACAATTCCAGTGAGAACAGTGACTGATGCCAAACTGCAATCGTATTGATTGGCACAAGTGATGATAAATCACATTTAATTTTAAATTTGGTTACCTGAAATTTCCCTTACTGCAAGCAAAATTAGTTTATTTTGGCAATACACAATATAACTGGGCATGTGAGTATAATGAATAATAATGAATTCTCAAAACACTCAAATGAGGATAACTATATATAGAGTCATCAATTAATTTATAAGACATAGAGCTAGATGAGCCTTGGAGACCAATCCCCAAGGACCTAATTTACCTCTTTATTTTAGAGATGAAACATCTGAGACTGAGAGAGCTTACACATCTGGTTAGTGGCCAGTTTGTATTTTAGTCTGCTTCTTTATGCTGCAGGGAACAACCTCTCACTTGACCAAGCTTAAGAAGCAGGGTCATCAATGGAACATGTGTCATGATGAAAGAAACTGTCACAGGTCTAGACCTCAGAGACACGGCACTGAAGAGGGGCTGGGACCAGGGAGAGCCAAGAACTCTAGCAGCAGGAGTTCCTGGAACTTTAGTATCCCAGCAGTATACATTATTCTTGGTGTCTGCTTCTCTTTGCCTAATACTGACCAAATTCTCACCTCTCCTCTGTTTGTCTTATAGTCTTTTAGCCTTTGCTAACCAGTAATTTGTGCTTTCACATAAATTAGTCTTGTTGGGACTCTAGTAATCTCTCTTCACTTTCAATACACATCACCGGCTTTTTTGTCTTCTATTTTTAAATTTAATTCCCCCCCCCCCCCAAAAAGGTCTGGCTTGCCTAACTCATGTCTTTATACCAAATAATGTTCTGTGTCCTTGGCTCTCAAACATCCTTGGACCAGTTGCCCAATGCTAACCCAATAAGCTGTGGCCAGGAGAAGGTTGATTCTCATGTACTCCCAACTGTGACCACCCATAACTGTTCTTGAATAGAGGTGTGGCCATGGCAGTGTCCCTTTAGAGAAGACTATGGGGCAGTTCAGGAGTTATTATTGTCATGACTAGTGATCAGAACAAGGGAAAGAACCCACAAAACCCAGTTCTCCTTCCACTATACCACAGAGAGTCCTAGGGCTTGAACAGATATAAACATCCTGATTTTAAACCCTTGCCAGATATAATTTATGACCATTAAAGATAAGCAAACTACTTGTAAGACAGCAGGCATCTCTAACAAGCCCAGAGAAAGGGACAAGCAACATTGGGCCTGTTAAGGGTAATAAGTGGACAATCTCCATGGGGTAAGCCTTGTCAAGACTGGTTGCTAAAATATTTAGTTATTCTGTACCAGCCGGTAAACAGCAGAAATTACTGACCCTATAATTCTTAATGTCATTACTCTTATCCAGTGACAGCCACAGTGGATTAATTGGGCTAGAAGAAGGACTAGTAGACTGAGATATCAACAGGGAAGGAGCAGGAAGGATAATACAATGCCCTTCTGCAACCTATAGCTGCCCAGCACTGAACTAGGGTAACAAGCAGTCATCAAGGTAGGTGGCACTGATGATAGCATTGCTTGGGAGTGGAAGGGATGACACCACCCATATGAGAATCATTGGCATCCACATATTACCTGCCTGCCCAATGAGTTTCAATTTATTAGGTTGGTGCAAAAGTAATTTGCCATTACTCCTAATGGCAAAAGCCACAATTACTTTTGCACTAACCTAATAATTGGGGAAGTTGTTGGAAGGGTTCAATGTCATTTCCTGTTTTAAATCATGGCCTAGATTGGGGCACTATTTAGCAAGCAAGGATGCATGCAACAACAACAAAAAATCACACTGATAATATCTAAAAATCAACAAAATTTTAGAACTCATTAGGAAGATTCATGAACAATTTGTGCTACTAAATAAATAATTTAATTTCCTTAGAGGATAAAAGAAATGTGTTTTTAATTATTGACATGTGTTGATTTATAATTAATTAATGGGAGGTATATCTCAAAGCACTTATCTTTTTATATTAATATGCCCTTCTAGAAAATATGAAACATTAGCAAGGTGCAACTTTTATACATTTCCTGAATGTGTGAATAGTTCCAGAAAAAGTCCAAGGATTAACTTTTATTCAATCAGCTTGTGTCACATATTCATCTCTGAACCAATCACTCTGCTCTAAGGGGTGGCTATGTTGATTAGTCAGGCCTGAGTCATTTGACCACTCCAGAGCCAATGGATGAAGTCACTTCAGTAGAACCATAGACTGAGATAATAGCAAAGGCATTTTTTCCCAAAGTATATCAGAATAGAAAATGGTTGTTGAGCAACAGATACCCAACATAACTTTGCAAAACAAACAAAAAAAAAATGCCTTTATTTACGTTGCAAGGAATGGGCATTTATCAGGCAATAGACCCACGTCATTGGTTTGTGACCACAGATGCCCTTAATGTTTAAGGCTGAAATCCACATAAATCTCTGCACATTTGCTACAAAATTCTTATCATTTACGACATAAACGCATAAAATTCACAAACTGGAAAGACCTCAAGTTCATTTGTTCCAGATCCCGTGTCTTGCAACTAAGAAAGCTAATACACAGAGAGTCTGACTCAACAAAGTCACATACATCATGGCATGATAGAAATCCAGCTTCCTCCTTGCCTCTGAGTGAGTTAAATGGCATAGGTGTGAACTCAAATGACTGTAATACAATGATGAGAACAGCAAGCACCATTAGAAAGGTACAAATAAAGTCCTCCGAGAATTCAAATACAATAATCATCTTTGGGAAAGAAGCAGGCCATGCATTTCATCTAGATAGCTCAAACTTACACAACTGGATGTGCAAACCTATTTTTTATATCATTTTATGTAAATTTTTGAAAACTATATTAAATTCGTACCTGTCTTTTAAAATAGCAACCACTGAACATAATTTGGCCTTTTTGATAACTGTGCTATCATTATGAATCACTAGCACTGCATTATTATGTGAAACACACACAGTTCTGAATCTGTTTTTTAATTTTCTGCTTCTTCTTTCCTTATCTGTGAACTATTACTTCATAGCTGCCAGTTTGCTTGCTTCTAACATTTTCTCTGACTTTCTAATGTGTTACTTTTAATCTCCTTTGAGCTGGGAAACCAAAAAACCCACAATTATTATGACCTCTGTTAAGTAAAAATAAACAATCTCTAAGTGAGAGCACATAAGCCTGTAAGAAGGAAAGTCCATGACTTTAGTCTGGGGACACAGGAGCTATTTTGAGTACTAGAGGGCATTTTCTGCTTATTTCGGAGTTTGCATTCCAGGGGACAGAGGGTGCTGGGAGTCTGACCTCTGGTCAAGTAGGACATTACCATATATAAACATGATGGAGATTTACTAACAAGGGGTTTCACAAAGGATACCAGATTACTGCCATGCCAGGTCAGTGTGGATGGTGTAGCAACCAGCTCATGTAGAAACACCCTCCAGACACACTCTAGGAAAGCTCCTAGAATATTGCTCATGGTTTAAGCTTCTTTAGCTGTGGGCCTACAGCTGCTTTATCCAGTTTCTGTTGCCAAGAACGTAACCCTAAGTCCTGGTTCCCTAACGTACTGAGTCACTCTGACAGCTTCAGAGGTTGAAATAAGGCATCCCTTCCCACTAGGAAGATCATCAAAAATGTCTGCAAAACCCATATCATTGTTGTAAGCCCACAAGTCTTCAGGTCAGACTAAAATTTTCAGCTCATCTTACCCGAAAATGAGATTGCTGTTTGAACTCAGTATTCCTAGGCTTCATGAAAGAATGGAATCACAGCAAAAAATATAACACATTTCACTGGCTCTGGACTCTGACAAGGTTCAAAACCTTTGGTACCCTATAAAATTCCCTATCAATTATTTGTGAAGACCTTCAAGAGGTGCCTCAGAAATATGAGTACTCCTATGGGACACCACAGTCTCTAACAAGCCATGATACTCTTCTTCCGTTTCTCTCCAGGAACTAAACTTGACAACTGACACCCCATTGTTCAAGTAAGTATCATCCCCAGGTACTCAAGTGTTCACAGGATCCCTCAGTTCTGTGATCAGGATACTTAGAAATGTGTACCTGTTCCCACTCCCCTCCTGCCCCACTATGGTAGAGACATCTCTAACGCAAAGTTGTGCTATTTGTGTCCCAATGATTTACAAAGCTTCCTGGTCAACAGGTCTCTCTTGTATCTGCTCAGATCTATATGGGATTCACCTATGGTTCAGGAGTAAGGATGCTTGAAACAAAAGTTAAAGCAGAGAGGCTGTTACTGTGTTCTACTAAAAAATAATTTCTTAATCATTTAATATATTGATTCAGGTGCCTTTTTTTTTCAGGGTAAGTGCTTTCCAAGGACAATCCTAAGACCCTATGCCAAAAGGTCTCTGGTGAACTCGCCCCACTGATTTCTAATATATTCCCCAAAATGTCTCAGAATTCATTTGTGGTGGTTGGAAGGGGACAATGCATGTGAATTGAAATTCTGACAATCGATAATCTTTGCCCTCTCTTACTCTTCATCCACCTAAGGTACCTACATTTTAAATTTAAATTTCATTCCTTCCTTTATTTATGTCAATTAAATCAATGATCATCATATGCAAGCAGCTTGACTTTTAAAAGAATTCCTTGATGAACTGATTTATAAAGAGACTAATTGCTCTTTAATAATTACTACAGGACTTGTAGGACTCTTCCCTCCCTACTTTATTTATTTCATGTGCAACTATTTTATAATTCATTTTCTAAAATGATCAGCCTCATGTATATGGTATCCACTGCTTCTTTGAATCCCAAGTAGGCAAAAATAGCTATGTATATGATAAAAGAAAGATTTGTACCCTGGAGATATGTATAAAAATTGTACACTGTAATTGTTTCATGTTTTCTCGAAGAGTACATTCCTATCAAAAAGATAAGTTTATTCAGATATAGTCCCCATTAATTTTCATGTTTTTCAAGCAGATACCATCATTTTCTCTGTTCTGGCTATGAGAAACAACATCCTTCCAGGAAGCGGCAGGGACTAGGTTAATAAAATAACTGTGTCAAATGGTTAGCTACCAAGATATCTCAGGAACTGAAATTCCTGTATAACAAAGTTGGAAATACATCGCAGGTACCCTCAGAATTTTGGAGACTGGACAGTCAAATAACAGACGGTTTGGAGGAATATGGAAAAAGATATCTTCTCAGCCTGAATATGTAGCAAAGCCACACAGGTCTGACAGAGAACATAGGGCCCAATCCATTTGATATTGAGTCCCTTGACACCGTTCCATTTTGGAGAGGAAGTTGAGGGCCTAGAATAACTGAGCAAAGTCTGCACATACACTTGCATGGCATCCCAAGTGTAGCCTCATTACACATACATGATCACACTCATAGCATTTTACCATAATATTACCATTATGTGCTTTCACACATATGAATCTAAATGCGTGTTTCACTTGAAAAGACAGAGACATTGGCCTTCTCCCTGTTTCTTTCCTTCCTCTACCTTCCCTTCCACATGCTCTTTCGACTCACTCTTCTTCTTCCTTCCCTACTTTTCCCTTCCCTGTCCTGTGCTTTCCCTTCAGGCGTGCCTCCTGTTTTCCCTTCTTCCACATTCCGTTATCACCGTCTCCCTCTTTAGTTTCTTACCGGCTTGTAAAGGCGACATCTTGAATACTTGGAAACAGTCTCTGGGTGTCTTACATTCATTCTACGGCTAGTAAAAATTTATCTTGAAACTTAGGATGCCATTGGAATAGCAGCATTATCACCTTGAGTCAAAGGTAGGACATGGAGAAGAAATTAGGTCCCCTGGCTCCCCCAGGGCCTCCCAGTCTCCCCCAGTCACTAGCTCACCTGCCTCCCTTAAGCTGTGTGTCTCAAGCTTTCCCCAACCCGAAGGTAATTGACTTCCCTGTGGACAGCATGGAGCCTCGGGAAGTGTTGCATTTTACAGTCCAAGTTATACCTGGTTCCAGAGCCAGGCTATGATTGCACACATTTCCATTATTGCTTTATCCCTGAGTCAACACAACATCTTTTTCATCACCTCTTGCTGTTTTAATCGGCGTTTCAAGGAAAAGAGAGATGTATAGAGGGCTCCATTTGGAGAAAAGGTAATTTAGCTCAGTGTTGCCTGGGGTCAGGTGAGCCTAAAATGTTCATTTATCACCCCCATAAACTACTGGGATTATTCCACTGAAATATCTATCTGAATGTTTGAAAATCTGTTAAAATGAATCCTTGAACATCTGAACTCTGCGCCACTTCTCACATACACAAAAGGAATGCAAGATTTTTTTCTAAAGAATGCCGTTTTTGTTTCAGTTTTTTAGTCATTGAACTGCGTGTTCTTTTATAGATCATTCTTATTTCTCTTCTGAGAATAGGAAAATGGGAGACACTTTAAGGGATTTTTTTCAATTAAAATGAGTTGCAGAAAACTAAGAAATGTAACACTTCATTAGCAAGCATTTAATTCCCTAGCTTTTATTTTAAGGAAATTAAAAAACCGTATGCTCTCTGGTACCATTTGTGTTTTCAATTGCAGTATACATTATAACCTAGAACAGGGAATTTTTTGATAAATATGAGGTATTAACAAAAGACTTCAACCAGAATTACTGTGATTTCTGTCATTTAATGCCAATGAGTGTAAGTTGCTGTTTTGCTTGAGGAAGCAAAAGAATGATTAAAAAGCATATATTAGAAACTGCACACACTATGGATGCAATGCTTTAGTGTGCTGGCTTGAAATGGTGGATATCAAACTATTCTACTGTGGTACTTCTAGTAAATAAAAATTTACAATAATGTTTATAATAATGCCATCTATATTATAAAAGTTTACCCATTCATGAAACATTTTGCTTTAAAATTGCATTTTAAAGATTATAATATGATGCAGTAAATTCTAATGCATTCAGAATGGCAGGAGATAATTTTTTGATTAGTTGAGTGATTTCATACATATTATATACATACTAGAAAATTTTATAGAATTCAATTCCAGTCAAAATACATTTTACTCTATGAAAAAACATTTAATCCTTTTATGACGATGATGCTTCCAAATTCATTTGAAGGTCTGGTAGTATGTGGGTTATTGCTACATACAGCCATTCCCATTGTACAATATATGTGTTTACATTGTACCTACTGGGCATTAACAAAGTATGAACTGTTCAAATTTTGCATTAAGGAAAATTTAACACGAATTCAAATTCAACGCAAATGAAAAAGCTGTCTTCTGCCTTTCAGACATCAAACCATTGTTGCAACATTAGGTATGTAAGAAACATCTCCACAAGAACAAAAGCTAAATGTCAAAGACTAATATATTATCCTGGAACTAAAGTAATATTGCCACAGTCTCTTCTAAAGAGAACAATACAATCTCTATCCCTTTTTTTCCACTTCCTTTTCTTTCTTCTGGTTCTCAGAGGAGGACCAAAATTCTACTAAATTCTGTCTGCATGTTAAGCTTCGAATGTGGCATGTCAACTTTAGATATGGTATGACATTCACACATATATGCACATAAAATCACTGCATGCGAACCAGCAAAACTCCTAAACAAAGGAAGCCACTTACACCTCGTTTCAAAGCCTTCCTAATCTGGTTCATTGAGACCTCTTTCAAGTGAGGCTTTCAAAATTACTTTTAATTAAAAAGAAAAAATCCAGAGCTCCTTTCCAGGTCCCATTAGTCACAGTCCAACTTTGTGTTTTCTTGTTTGCCTCTTTTCCTTCTTTCTTTCCTTCTTTTCTTTAATTGCCAGGAGAATTTCTAGTTTCTATTGACTCAGTCAAAGTCCAGGACCACTTCTAAAGGTTTTAAAATACACATCTAAAAACAGTCACAGGTACCTTATTCAATGTTTCCTGCCTTTATTTCCTTTCAAGAAAATAGTTTCCATTTCACAAGTCTAAGCAAATATAATGAGCAATTTGTAAGAAAGGGGTGACAATTTAGAAGCAAAGTATATGTATTTTACATGCTGACTACAAAAAAGATGGAAATTTAGTCCGAGCTCTTTATCTGCCACTTACTATTCTTAGAATAATGGCTGATAATGATAGAAATCACACTGTCTAACGGCATTATTAACATCTTCCATGTTAGCTCACACGCTATATATGAGGTCTTTTTGTAAATTTGTTAAGTTCTATATGGGTTTTCTATGCAAAAAGAAAGAAAAAAACAACACGACAATTTGGGGGTTAAATTTATGAGCCACAAACATTCACCAGTTTGCAAATTGCCCTTCATCTTTAGTCTTCTTTTGTTAAAACTAGAAGATCTTGACTTCGTATTCAATTTTTGTACCTAATCTATGAAATTTCTTATGAACCTAAAAAGTCATTAAGCAGTACAATAATCATTAGATGTATTTATCTTTCTAAGCTGATGTGAGGACAAGAAACAGGATGACAGTGATGCATATGTCCTTTTTGAGGTGCAATTTCATAGAATCTGGGTATTAGTCATTCAGCATTAATGTGAATATATGTGCATTTTTATTAAATATACATGATATCATGAACAAAATGTCCTAAGTGAAAAGTAGGTTTTTGCTTTGTTTTGTTTTGTTTTTTTTTTTGGTTGGTGGGTAAATTTTGGAAGGACACAATTTATAGAAAGAACACCAATTGAAAAATTGAATCTACAATTAGTTACACAGCTGTTTTCCCTGACAAATATTTGTACCATTTATTTTGGCCAGTTTCTGATTTTTTTATGATGAGTCATGGGCCTTTGCAGAAAAAAAATAATGCTGAGGTCTCTTGGCCAAGATGATTACAGCTGGAAAGAATGGATTCATTTCTTGAAGATCAAGAAGTGAAAACGCAGTTGTCGTAACTTGAATTTCAAAAAGGGTCTGCTGCCTAAGAGATATGGCAATTTTTTGTATGCTGCAGTTAAACGGTAAACACAAATAATTTGTAGTAGTGGTTATCAATTTATTGTTTATAAACCATTCTTAACTTAAATCAACAGAATAAGTTCCAATAGTGCATTTGTAACTGAGTTCTTGGGAGATCAGATGTATTTTACTGTAGACAAAATGTTATGAATGTTGTTGAGGCAGCTAAACAAGACCACAAAATTGATTGCATATTGTCCATCACTTTGACATATGTTTATCAAGCACCAATCAGGCACAATCTAATAAACAGGATGTTAATATAACAGATAAGGCCTCTCACCCCTAGAAGCATAGAATTTATAACAAGAATATACAGACTTTTCAACAGTCATCTATATGAATGACCAAACAAAAAACAAACGTTCTGGAAAGATAATTCAAACTGAAGAAAAAGAAAGTCTCTAAACATATACAATTAAGTAGTTTGATTAAATGTAATAATCTTCTATCATTGTAAAAACTGATCTAAGCTTGTTTGCATGACACCCATATAGTAGTGAAATAAGTAGAGCTGCAGGCAGATATTTAGGTGCTGTGGGTTTTCCAAGGTTTGTGTTGTCTAAGTTATTGGAGCACATATATTTCAAAGAAGCTGAAATGCCAGGCTGCCAGGCTGCTCCTGGCCTGCAGAGGAATCCGGCAACAGGGGGAGAAGAAGGGTTATAGTTAAAGGTACCCATTCCTGACAGTATTGGGGTTGCAAGGTAGTTGTGTTTTATGCAATGGATTCATGAATTCCTGAAAGTGTCCCTCATAACTCAAATTGGCATTATTCAAGATTAATTTTCCCAATGGAATAAATGAAAACTATAGGGAATGCATCTGGCCTGCATAAATCTACATAAATACACAATATTTAGAGTGTATTTTTGCTTAATGTTGTTTTGTTTTCTCAACATTGACTCGACATTTTACAGAGTGCTGTCTCCTAAATTGTCACAGCGGTAGTCTGGCCTTCTATGTAGTGTTTTATGACATATGACTTTGGTTCCAAAGTTATTGACTTTCAGGTAAATTGTCTAGCACTAGTTCTAGCTCCACCACTTAGTGAATGTTTATGATATTGCTAGAGGATATTTTTTAAAATTTCGAAGTATGGCAATTGTGAATCTAAAAGAACAGTAAAATATTGACTAGACCCCTCCCACTAAGCAGTGTCCATCTATGTGAGACTGTGACATGGTTGGCAGCCATTTCTGTTTACCAGCTATAGGAACATAAATAGTATAGTTTGCAATTTGCTGGGCCTGCAAGCACTGAAATTGTACAAGTCCTGATCCTGTGGTTTTTTGGTTTGGGTTTTAATCTGGAGCATAGGGAAAAAAAAAAAAAATACTGATCTCTATTTCCAGCATAAATACAGACCATGAAATCAGGGCTTCAGGTGCCTTTTGGTTGTAAGAAAGAGGTGGCAGAAAAGTTTCTACAGGGATGTCACTTGATTTCCAATTTGACATGGCAGTAAGATTTCATTAATTTTTTAAGTCAGAACATTTTAAGTTGCATCATAATTCAAATTCCAGAAGTCCTCATGGAACAAGTACCCTATTCTAATCCCCATGGTATGGCCTGAGAAATGTGGGCTACACATTTGACTTCCTATGGGGAAGGGGTCAGTCAGAAGAAGGAAAATGTTTGGGCTCTGAAGTCTGATGTGTTTCAGCATCACCAGGCCTCACCCAGGCCTCTGCCCAGTAATCTAGAGCTGAGGCTGACTCTTATTACTGCAAGTCGAATGTGCCCAGAAACCTGGATCATATAAGGAAGTTAATGGGAACATCAGTCTACTGAATGATAAACATATACATTCAGCACCACCAGGTATAGTCTTTAAGAAGAAAGGTTTAAGAATCTCTTTATATAGGACCAGTTTAGCTTTCTTTGGAGAAAGTGCAGTGTTCAAATTAGTATAATAAAAACATTGAATAAAGAGTATTTATAAAAATAATGAAAGTTTTGCAAAGGTGATTTCTAAAAAGAGGTATCCCTAGAAAGTATAGAATTATGACCTAAACTTTTTCTTTGTGTCTTGATTGTGACTGGTGCTCTGTTTTGTATCTCTGTTTCTATTTTCAGTAAGTCTTAAACGTTTACCATTTTGATATTGCACTCTTTTTCTAAGCTTTGTCTTCTCTCTACTTGTGAAGTAGACAAACACGCATTTCTTGACTTTGTATATGTAATCCCAGTGACGTTTGTGTTCTTAATTCCCTCTACTTAAACTCGATGCTTTTATTAATGCCTTTTGGAATTATTCAGGGGCCTTATTGCTATGAAAACCTATGCAGAAACTTTGATATGCCATTGTACCAAGACCCAGAGATTTTTTCTTGTTAAATGTTTTGCAGCATATGGCTACAGACAGAGCATCCCTTTTGAATTTAGTTTCTAGGATCATTACCTAATGTAATATGAATTACGTATACAACATATTTACATATGCACTTTCTGGTCAGCCAATTCCCTCAGTTTTATTGCATCCTTTACGTTTAGCATCCCCCACCACCATTTTATAATATGCCATTTGTACCTTTTATCACATCAATTCATGTTTCATTTTATAAGCTACTGTTCTATTTATATATTTTAATAATCTTTCATGCTTGTGAGGTTCTACAAGATGCTTTGATAAAGCACAAATTAAAATTTTAACTAATTGATTTTTTTCATTTCTTCAATATTTTCTATTTTGGCAAAAAAAAAAAAAAAGATACAAAAAAAGTCTCTGAAAAGCGTTATAGTTGGGGCCTGTGACTCTTTTAACCTTTTTTAATGATGAGAGCGTTTTTGGTAAATAACTCTCTTGGATTTTTGTCCAAGACACAGTGCTTTATATAGAATTTGCCACTGGCAAAAATAATAAGCATTGTATTTGAACGTGGCATTTATTATCTAAGTATGTTTGGAATCCCAAGAAAATAAATTCCATAATCATTTATAACATTTTGTGTAAAATTTTATTATAAGATTATTGGTATTCAATTTTCTTCTGTATTTTAAAATAGTTATAAATTATGTTTTGGCATTTTCCTGGCTTCAATCAAGTATAATTGCATAATGATATTGATTTCTGAGACTTGCCATCCTGACATTCTAAACCAGGCCACAGAAACAAAATTACACATTTTCCAATTTCTTATTTTCATTGTTCTTATGTCCTGATTTTATTTCATGATTACATTCCTATGTTCTATAATTAAAAGGTAACACTGGGAGATCCTCATTAGACTGTGGACTCCTAGAGGGAAGAGACTGCATCTTATTTGTCTTTGTAACTCTGGTACCCTTTTGGAAAATAGTACTGCTACTAACATATAACATATTTGTCAACTTGGCTTTTGAATGCATTAATATTTTTCTGCAACAGTTTTCGTGCATTTCTAATTTTCTATCAAATTCACTGCTACCTGCAGGTGCTTCTAATTCTGATCTCCTATCACATTCTCCATTGTAAAATCAGATATATTTTTCTATTTTAATTAAACTTTATTATGTAATATATGCTTAAAGTAGAAAAATTAGAAAATACAAAATCAAAATGTCCCTGAAATCCTCACCCAGAGCTAGTTATGATTAATATTTTAGTGAATATAATGCAAGTCTTTTCCTTTTGTGTACAACAGTATATGCTAGCAGTATTTTCAAAAATTTGGATCATATTACATATTCCATTTGAAACATCAATAAACATACAACTACAGCATCACTTTTAGTAATGGCATTTTGTTTCGCTATAACTAGTCTTATGATTTTTTTTTTTAATGTTGTACACTGGCAGCTCATGTCTCAAAGCCCACAACTGCATCTGGTTTTTCCTGCACATAATTTTAAAACTTGACAAATTACCTTACAAAAATTGGGCTTCCCAGTATCTTTCGATGAATCAAAAACTCTAGCGACATCACCAGGTAGCAATCACCCCCTAGAGCTGCCTGCACAGTTTGCCTCACCTCCTACTTGCCACCATCTCTTTTGTCCCACACCCAGCCTACTTAACTAATTTCAATTACCTTTCATATGACTCATTACCTTTGATTAAATAATTCCCTGTTTTGAAGAATTTTTCACTATTACAAAAGCCTTATGATGAATAGCCATTTGTATATCTTTATCTTTGCATGTTCTTCTGATTTGTTTTTCTCCTTACAATAAGTTCTTAGGAGTGTAATTGCAGGCTCAAATAGTATTTTAAGTGTTTTGATTCATAAGATTTCTATCCAAATGCTTTTATATTTGTGTGTTCCTCCCATCAGAGCCTGTGAGCATTTATTGGCACCTACTAGCCCTCCTCCCTCTTGTCCATGTGAGCTGTGCTAATTCAACATGTTTTATTGACCTAGAAAAAAAAGTTTTAAATGATAATACTCATTGTTGGCAAGTGTGTGGCAGAGACAGAATGTACTACACTTGCATAAGTCAGTACTTCTCTGGCAGATTGCCTGCATTATAAGTACTTACATGTCTCACCTCTATTAGATTATATTTTCTAAAACATTGGTAGGGGTAGAATTTTCAGCCCATTCATTTTTTATTCATAATAATACAAAACTATGCCACAGATTTTATGTCTGCACTTCTGTTTCATTAATGTTTTCATGTAACTGAGAAAAGTTAATGAAAAAGATAAACTAAGCATATTTTGCCATTTAATCCCTTAACTTAAATCATATTGTGAACGAAAATGTCACCAAAAACCTCTTCAACTGTTTACATGAAAATCCAGTTTACACATTTTGCCCTTTGAGGGAATAATTACTAATTATGTGGGCCATGCTGATTTCTACATATCCTAAGCTATTAAAATAGCCTGGCAATGGGAGAGAAGCTAGTGAAGGAAAAGGGTTGTAATCATTAGATTCTGACGTTTTAATATAATTTATGGGAAGCCCCATAATTAGGCCTAATTCTGAATTGTCGCTTCTTTTTTTTTTCAATTTTTACTGTAGATTCGGGGGTACATGTGTACATTTGCTATGTAGGTAAATTGCACGTTGCAAAGATTTGTGTGCAAATTACTTCATCATCCACCTACTGGGCATAGTACCCAATAATAGATAGTTTTTCAACCCTCAACCTCCTACCACCCTCCCCTGTCAAAGAGGTCCCAGTGTCCATTGTTGCCATGTATACTCAATGTTAAGCTCCCACTTACAAATGAGAACATGTGATATTTGGTTTTCTGTTTCTACATTAATTCCCCTGAGTTAATGGTCTCCAGCTGCATCCATGTTGCTGCAAAGAACATAATTTCATCCTTTTAATGGCTGCATAGTATTCCATTGTGCATACGTACCATATTTTCTTTATCCAGTCTGCTGTTGATAGGCACATATATTGATTCTATTATGAATAGGGGTGTGATAAACATGCAAGTTCATGTGACTTACTGATAGAATAATTTGTTTTCTTTTTAATATATACCCAGTAATGGGTTTGCTGGGACAAATGGTAGTTCTGTTTTTTCTTTGAGAAATTTCCAAACTGCTTTCCACAGTGGCTGAACTAATTTACATCTTCACTAACTGTGTATAAGGTTTCTCTTTTTTCTGGAATCTCACCAGCATCTGTTGTTTTTTGACTTTTTAATAATAACAATTCTGACTGGTGTGAGGTGGTATCTCATGGTGGTTTTGATTGAATTTCTTTCATGATTAGGGATGTTGAGCTTTTTTTTTTTTTGAGGTGGAGTCTTGCTCTGTCACAGGCTAGAGTGCAGTGGTGCGATCTTAGCTCACTGCAACCTCCACCTCTCAGGTTCAATCAATTCTCCTGCCTCAGCCTCCTGAGTAGCTGGGACTACAGGTGTGCACCACCATGCCCAGCTAATTTTTGTATTTTTAGTAGAGACAGGGCTTCACCATGTTAGACAGGATGGTCTCAATCTCTTGACCTCATGATCTTCCCACCTCAGCCTCCCAAAGTGCTGGGATTACAAGCGTGAGCCACTGTGCCAGGCCTGAGCCACCACGCCTGGTCCAGCATTTTTTTGTATGCTTGTTGGCCACATGTGTGTCTTCTTTTGAGAATTGTCTGTTCATGCTCTTTGCCTGTTTTTTTTTTTTTTTTTTTTTTGAGACGGAATTTCGCTCTGTCGCCCAGGCTGGAGTGCAGTGGCCGGATCTCAGCTCACTGCAAGCTCCGCCTCCCGGGTTTACGCCATTCTCCTGCCTCAGCCTCCCTAGTAGCTGGGAGTACAGGCGCCGGCCACCTCGCCCCGCTAGTTTTTTGTATTTTTTAGTAGAGACGGGGTTTCACCGTGTTAGCCAGGATGGTCTCGATCTCCTGACCTCGTGATATGCCCCTCTCGGCCTCCCAAAGTGCTGGGATTGCAGGCTTGAACCACCGCGCCCGGCGGCCTGTTTTTTAATGGGTTGTTTGCGGTTTTGGGCTTTTTGATTTGTTTAGATTTCTTACAGATTCTGCATATTAGAACTTATCAGATGCAGAATTTGCAAATATTTTCTCCCATTCTGTAGGTTGTCTGTTTACTCTGTTGTTAGTTTCCCTTGCTGCACAGCATGCTTTAGTTTTAGGTTTCATTTGTCTATTTTTGTTTTTGTTGGCAATTGCTTTTGAAGACTTCTTGTCATGAAATATTTGCCAAGACCTGTGTCCAAAATGGTATTTCCTAGGTTGTCTTCTAGGGCTTTTATAGTTTTAGGTCTTTGATTTAAGTCTTTAACCCACTGCTAGCTGATTTTTATACATGGTGAGAGGAAGGGGCCCAGTTTCAATCTTCTGCATATGTCTAGCCAGTTATCTCAGAACCATTTATTGAATAGCAAGTTATTTCCCCACTGCTTGTTATTATGAACTTTCTCAAAGATCAGATGGTTGTAGGTATGTGGCTTTATTTCTGGGTCCTCTAACCTGTTCCAGTGGTCTATGTGTCTGTTTTTGTACCAATACCATGCTGTTTTAGTTACTGTAGCCTTGTAGTATAGTTTGAGGTGGGGTAGTGTGATTCCTCTGGTGGTGTTCTGTTTGGTTAGATTACTTTGGCTACTTGGGCTCTTTTTTGGTTTGATATGAATTTTAGAATACTTTTTTCTGATTCTGTGAAAAACGACATTGGTAGTTTTTTAGGAATAGTATTGAATTTGTAAATTGCTTTGGGCAGCATGGCTTTATAACAATATTGATTCTTCCTATCCATGAGCATGAAATGCTTTTCCATTTGTTTGTGTCATCTCTGCTTGCTTTCAGCAGTGTCTTATAATTCGTGCCATGGAGATCTTTCACCTCCCTATTTAGCTCTATTCCCAGATATTTTATTCTTTTTGTGGCTACTAAATTGTCACTTCTGAGGGACTAGGAGCCCAGAGAAATTTTAAGTGTTTAATTTCACTTCTCATACTCATATAGACTGATAGATGGTGCTCAGTATATATTTGCTAAATCTAGCAAATTAGATTAGAAACTAGTTCTCTTAAAAGTGAAAACTTTTCTTGTATTTTACCCAAATTTCCCCTCAATGACTTTGGGTCTATATCTGCTCATGTGTCCAATCAATTCAGAATGTGATTATTCAAGAAAAGACCTCGGTTTTGTACTGTCAAAAGAAAAGATGTGTTTGAGATAATGTTCTTTTAGTTTTAAGAAAATTAAAGTTTTTAATAATTAATGTGTTCAAATCATTTTATCATATATATGTGTATATGATATGATAGTATATAGTGTATATATATACATTATCACTTAGGATATATAGCTGTAGTATATTTTTAGCTTTGTAAGACAGGGCTACTTGTAAGAAATTGTGAGAATTAACAAACAAATGGCTCAAAATATCATACACATGTGAAAATTCCTAAAGGGAGAAAACTCTCCATTGGCAAAATATGTCTTGGGGAAATTATGTTTTTTTTTCTTCCCCTATAAAATCTTTGAAGCCATGGCAAATTTCAAACAACAGGTGAGAAAACTAAAAAGGGTAGCCACTTTACTACCATAAGAAGATACTGATGAAAGGTAGTAACATCAGCATATACTTCAACATTATCAGCAAGGAAACTTTTTTCCCAAGAAATAATAGAAATAGAGATGATCAAGGGTTATGTTATAAATCATATTTTGAATTGTGAATTTTTCCAGGTGACTGGACTGAAGGGTAGAAGATGCTAAGCCATTTGCCATTTAATCCACTTCATTTAAAGGATCACTAGCTATATTTAATGACATCCAAAAATAAACTCTTCAGATGCTGAAATACTAGGCTGGGAAGGCAGGCAGGGGAAGCAGGAAGGTTATTCTGGCTTCATTTCATTTTATTGAAGGGCAAAGGCAGCTTCTCATTCATAATAAGAAACTGACCTCAAACTGACAGAAGGTACAAAAAAAAAAAAAAAAAACTATACCAGGTCTGTGGAACTAGAGTTGACAATTGATATCTATCCACAATAGCAGCAAATTATTTCCTTCTACAGAAATTCAAGACAGAATCCTCACCTCTAATGAAGTTGGAAATCGTGATGGTTATTAATCTAACTAATGTGAAATTGTATATAGCAAAGTACAAGCAGGGCAAGTACTTGATTTCAAACAAACAGTTCTCAGGAATTGCATAGTACACACTTCAAAGGACTGAGACTCAACAGGACTTATTTCGTTGAACACTTTCAACACCTATTGTAATTGGGCCTTTTTATTCAACAGTGGCTCAAGCACATTAACATTGTCAAACTGCATAAAAACGTTAAGTTCTGAAACTTTCTCCTTGTATTTTTTATCTTGAATTTGCACATGATTACCTTTTTTTTTTTCTTTTGATTTCGGGTACAAAATATCCACATAGGTATACCTGGCAAAAGCGATCTTTAGTAATTAGGTAGCTACTACACAGGTGGATGGTTTAGCTAGAATCAGTATAAGGTATTTTTAAAACAATTTTTTAATGAGATATGGCTGTCTCTCTTACAACACTCTGAGTATCTCCTATTGCATTTTCTCCTTTCTAGAGCCCCTGTATTCTATCCACTGAAATCTCTGGCTTACTCATGTGGAACGCATTCAGCTTTATTGAAGTGGTAGCTGAATGTCAGAATCAGTAATTATCAGTGGGACACAAAATGGAGACATGACTTGCCAAAGGACATCATATTGTATCACCTATAGTACTTTGTCAAGGTGCAAATATAGAGGATCCTCACTGGAGATTTGGCATTGATCCCCCTGGCAAGGGTGGATGGGAGAGAACAGCACATCTTGCAGGTTGAAAATTAATTTCACAGTGAATATGTGTCAATCCTTAGAAGTGTTGGTATCACAAAAAAGTTGAGAACTACTCTTCTAAATCCCACCCAACCACCCAGAGATATACTTACAGCTTTGTTTCTCTTCAAGCACCTGGCATGTAAGTGCTTAGAAAATACTGTTAAATAAACAAGTAAGTCAATGCATAAATAATTGAAGTTTTTCATATAATCTGAAAGTTTAAACATTTGCTTTACAGTCTAAAATTCTTGAAGTCATCATTGTGGAACAGACGACTTCACAATAAACACTGATCCTAAACAAAATAACATGAGATCTCCGTCAGTGAAATAGTAAAATGAACATTAATTATTCGAAGTCTCAACTAAATGAGGACTCAATTTATTCAAACATCCTATCCTTGTTCCCCCAATAGCCATATCTCCCCTTTCCAAGATGTCGCATTTGTGTAACTTCTCAAGCCACTGTTTCTTTGATGGACCCATACTTGCTCTGGAAAAATCAGGAGCTTTGAGAAGGGTGGAAAGGATAACAATCTTTCTACTACCCATGCTCCCTTTATCAGCCAACAGTTCCATTCACTTCCTCAGCTCTAATTTCAGACTTTAGTTAAACTGATCAGTGAGAAGTCAGCATGAGTAAAGGAACAAGTATTTCCCCATGTCTGAGACAGCTAGCTGATCCCCAAACTTGGTGCTCCTCCCTTCCATAATATAAGTGGTTATTGAGAAGTGATTATCAGCTAGGGTCTACATTTCCTGACTTTTCTTGCATTTAAGAATGGTCAATGTGACTAGTTCTTGCCGGTGGACTATTAACAGAAGTGAGATATGTTGCTCCTGTGCTAATACAATTTAAACAGAAGAGCCTTCTCACCCCCACTTTCCTCTTTTGCCAGCTGGATACCAGGGAGACAAAGTCTTAGAGAATGACGGAACCACAAAGTGGAAGAAACGTGGATCCTTGAATCACTACATGGTGTAGAAGACTGGCACTCACTGGTCAGGAACACTATCACTGGTCTTTTACATGAATAAGAAATAAATTTATGCTCTGTTAAGTCACTGAAATTTGAGGATGTATTTATGACAGTAGCAAAGATAATACTAATGAGTACATTTCTCCACCTATTATACTTTATGCTCCAGTAATAACAACCTATGTGCAATTTCCCAGCTCCACCAGACAGTTTGATGCCTTCATGTGTCTGCACATGCTGATCCTTCATAATTCTTAATTTTCTCTACCTATTTTCCCTCCTTTCTGGCTTTTTTTCCTTCACTGACTCTTACTAATGCTTAAAAACCCAGCTCCTAAGCTTCTGTGAAGCATTACTCTGCCAACAGTCTCCATTCCTGCCATGTACTTTCCTAGTTTGTACATAATTCCACTTTTGCATATGTCACAATATTTTAGGATTCTCAGTTTATAAATATGTCAACCTTATAACATACACATTTGTCATATTTCTACTCGCTAAAGCTTCTAACAGAGTCGTGATACATAAAAGATGATTTATGACTGTATGTTCCTATCTCATTAGGATTTTGTTTATTTTAAATTAATCTGATCCATGGAGGATTAGAAACTAAGAGTCTGTTAACCATTGGAAGATGGTGACAGCAATGAAAGAGAGGAATCCTGGTGTGTGCTGCTAATTACTCTAGAATAACAGCAATGCAAGTTTGCAAATAAAGCAAGGAAAACACGTGCACTTCTATAGGTTAATATTTTGGCAGAAGTTCAAAGGAAACAGAGATCCTGATGTAGGGAACAAGGCCCAATTTTAAGTTTCAACACTTCAGTGTAAGACCTTTGGTTCAACATATGGCTCAACATAAGACCTTTATTGCATGTAGTATTTGTATTTTAATATAAATGAATTTTGTTTTACAGGACGTGGTCTATTGTTTTTCAGAAAATTGGGAAGGTTAAATGAGTTAATATTCATAAAACCACCTAGAATAGACTCTGGCACATAGAGTGTTGAATAAATGCACTTATTAATTGTATAAATGCACTTATAAAATAATGTTCATGACCAAAACTATAAGTATTTTTTAAACCGAATCTATGTGGTTTTATATCATAAGTGCTGACCCAGATTTTTCATCCTTTTTTTTTCAATACTGTACTTTATGCCAAATATTCCTGTCTTGAGGCAGGCTTGGAGGCTGGTATGGTACATGGGAGTAGAAGATGAGATTCTGTGGGTAGAATCATAAGGCATTAAGAGGTGAGGGAGCTCATTTACAAACCTCTCTGGGCCTTTCATTTGGTGCAAATTTGAGACAGGTTGTTTTTCAACTTAGAAAAAGAATCGCTCATTGAAATTTTCTTTTAAAATTATATTTTATTCTACCTACTAGTTTTACACTGGTCCCCATAAAATGTACATAATAAAAAAATACAAAACCTCATTTGATAAGCCTATTACCTGATGTTCATGGCTGCCAACTTTATTCTATTGAATTCAAATTTGCCTGTGGCAGTGCTTTGTATCTAATTTGAGACTTTTACAAGGTGAACCTTGCATCATTTTCCTTTGCCTCTGCTTTCATTTATCTAAATGAAAACAGTTTCTCTTAATGCATAGGTTTGCTTGATAAGCCATTAATACCACAGATGGGCCTTGAAATGCTCATAAAAAGAAGCATCAAAATAAATATTTATTGTTGTTCCACCCAGACACACAAACCTTGGATATCTTTAATATGGCTGGCTACTTGGTTTCTAGTTTAATAGAGCTTATTTACTTGATTTCATTTTCTCAAATAATTGCTCTTTCTCTGAGGGTTATTTGAGGGGAAGAGGTGGTTGAAGGAGTGGAATGAATATTGAAATATGTGAGATGGAGGCTGATGGTACATTCAAGTTGATTAGAAGAACACTGAAATGAAACGAGGGCCAAGTGTTTTGTGTGTAAATGCATGAACTTGTACAGAATTTATCAAACTCAGAAAAATATCTGTTAAACATAACATCCTATTCTTGCTATCATTTAAGGAAATTATTTTTAGGAATTACATATTTTTAAGTATTAATTCTTTAGCTAAAGTTTTGTTTAGCTAAACCATTTTTTTAAATACATGTAAGTTTGAGGATGAAAACATAAATATTCTCTAATGTCCCTTGTTCCAAAAGGAAACTTACTACCTCTATACATGCTTATTTGTATTTGTTACATAAATACTAATGAGGTATCTAATCAATTGTAAAATCTATAAAAGAAAAAGGAGCACAATTGAAAAATACCAGGTTTCTTTTTTTACAAATTGATCATAAAAACTAAGAAAACTTTTCTCCTCGGAAGCATTTTACTTGGCCTTTTGTAATTAAGAGAGAACTTTAGGTGAGACAAGAATCTTTATTTAAGATTATGATATCTTTAAAGAAAGTTATTTGAAGAGACTGTACATAAAAGTAAATTTAATCTATTTAATCTTAGATTTAAGGAATCCCTGGTGCATCATTTGAGCAAAATGAAAACTACTTCCTGTAGATTCCTCTAGATATTTCTCTGGAAATAGCATCTCCTGGGAACCAAAAAAGATATGACTAATATTGGGGAAGCATATCTGTAATCTTTAGAGACTATGTAGTTTATATTTCCATAGGGTTTTCCTTTCTGATTATATAATATTTACTTGATAACAGAAGAAGTTTATTCTTTATTTCCTCATTTTTAATCCATTGATTTCAGGAGTTATATGCATTTGGCCTTTATTCCAATTCCCTAAAAGTGATTATATGTTTCTCTTCTAATTAGAACTTCTTATATTGAAGGAGTAAATAATTTATATTTTATCAGAAGAGTTGAATCTGCAGGAGATTCTAGTTTCATAGGTGGAATATTGTGGTAGAAACAGCATTAATCTTGTACAAGCAGACTTCTAAATTCTCATTTCTCTGACCATAAAAATGTTGGGTGAGTTCAAAAATGTACAGAAAATTATTTTATAATGAACTGCAATTGGCAGTGTGTTTAACACACTTCAGTAACCTTGCCATATATGTAGATATTGATTTCATAATTGAGTTGTGATCTCCTTGAAGGCAAGAACTACTGGTCTTATACCACCTCAGAAAACTGTTTTTTCCTCTAGAAAAAATCCATATTTCCAATTTTTGTATTTGTCAGCACATGCTGGTTACTATCCACTTTTAAACTTGAAAACAACATTTAGAGCACTAGCATCATGTATTAGATGACTAATACATATATTTGCAAATTCACAAACATAGAACCTGTTTATTAAAAGAGAAGCTAAGATATCCCAGAAGAAAGGTCCCTGCAGTGCCGTGACAAATGTGTGTGGCAGTGATTCTCTAAGTCCTCCCCTAAAGGAACTTATAGCCATTTACTCAGGCAAACTTACACTAAGGAAAGGGGAATACCCTGTTGGATATGGGGCACCAGTTAATGCTAACTCAGGCACCTAAAACACTATTATGGTCCCGCTGTTCAAGCAGAGATATATATGTGTCAAGCAGCAATTAGGGTTCTAGTTCATGTCTGCTTCACAGAGAGTCCTAGGATTCATCTTGTGATCATTTCCTCACTTTCCATATAAATAACTGTAATGGATATACTAAGCATTGGTAGAGTCCTCACATTGGTATTTTGATAAATAAAATAAGAGTTATTATAGTAAAGTACAGCAAGTGGAAGCCTCTGACACTACCTTTCTACTCCACCAACATAGTTAATCAAAAAAAAAAAAAAAAAAAAAAAATTGCAATTCAGAAGAATGGCAGAGATTAGTGCAAACTTCAAGGATTTAAAAGATACAGGAATTGCATTCCCCATAATATCACCATCTAATTCACCCATTTGGTTTTGAGAAAACTAGATATTTTATGGCAAATGACAGTGGACTATCATAAACCTAACCAAACAGTAACTTCAAACACAGCCTCAGGTACATGATATCTAGCTGCTGATATGGTAAATGCCTTTTTCCATACCTGTTGGAAAAGAGAATTAGAAGTACTTTGCATCTGTTTAGAATGGACAGCAGTGCAAATTCACAGTTTTGCCCTAGATATATGTTAATTATCCTGCTCTCTGTCATAATATAGTCCAAAGGGACTTGTTTGATTTAATTAGCCTACAGAATATCACTTTGGTCCACTATATTCATGAATCATGTTAATCAGATCTAATAGGCCCAGCTCGATGGGTGTATAAGCAACCACACTGTTTTGCCACCTTTATAAAGAAGATATCTTCTTTATAAAGCACAGGCATGAAGTTCAACAAAGAAGCTCCGACCCTTTGACTAGGCTTACAATCCGGTTGCCAACCATCTCACTTGGCTTATATCCTCCACACGACCTCCACCTGAGTAGTACCACACGCCTTTTCCTTATGCAATACATTTGTCCTTCTTCACCACTGAGTGACCTAGGACAAAAACAGAATGCCCACATCCCTTGTCTCTTATGGTCTGAGTTACAAAATTATCTGTGGGCAAGAGATTGGTGTTTCAGAAAACTTTTCATTCCCATGTAGTCTACATCCAATCAACAGAACTGGCAGCTCAGCTCCTCCACAACTCACCCCCAATTCAGACAACTCAGGAAGAAACTCCCAGGCAAACACTTTCATTTATCCCTGCCCATCCAGAGGTACTCACTCCTCTTGTCTAAATTTTAATGCCAGCTTCACATGCCTACCCTTCCTTCCCATCATCTCTGACTCATACATGTTCAATTCTGCCACCCTGGAATTAGAAGTTCCCAGGAAAGAAAATTACTCCCCTCTCAATGCCCTTGTGATTTTTTTAATTCATAGGATTTATCTCTAGTGCACTATTAATCTAAAAGGTTGATTTGTCTTTCTAAGAAATAACACACATAGTTGAAATTCATTCTTAGAAATGAAAAGGCCTGGCATTAGCTACTTTGTCTTTCATGTAACTTGCTTTATTGGCCACAGCATTCTCAAGTAAAAAGTGCAAATCTTAGTACCAAACTTAAAACACTTTAGTCACTAGACAGAAGAGCAGCAATTAACAGGGACCAGCTTGATCCTCTCTACCAAGAGTTTCTAGGAAACAGGTTAATCACAGGAGCAGCTGACTTCTTCTGAGAAGTCTGGTCCTTCTCTCCTCTCACCAGACAGCAGGAGACTGCTTGGAATACTTGTATGGGAAAGTATGATCAGCGAAAGCCCTTATATCTCACATCTTTCCTATGCTAATCCCCATGCTGCTCTGGGCTTGCACCTCCTCATCTACACCCGTACAGATTTACTCCTCCTCTCAGATCTCTCCGCTGTGCCCTCTGGAACCTCTGTGGAATCCACATTAAATAAATTTTCCCGTGTCCTCAGCATCTTGACTGAATATTTCTCATGTTCTCATGTGGAAACAGGATTTTCTCATGGTACACCTCGTTCCCTGTCTTCCCAGGGGAGATGGTGTCAGATCACTTCCCAGTGCCACTTGAAGACCTCTGCATCCCTCCCTAACTTGTGTAGTAAGCATCTGCCTCTTTGAGGTTTTCAGTCTCTTGGCAATATCCTCCACATTGCCATTTCTCTTGGAAAACGGTAGCACCTTCTCACTGCATTTCCTCTCTACCATGAGATCTGATATCATCCCGGGGGATATCAATATCCACCCAAACTGTCCAACACCTCGACCTCCTTCCTTGGTCTTCTCATTGTCAGGGATCCATATGTCAGTTCACTTTCAGCCACCCCTGGACTCTAAATATGCACCTCCAAAACTTAAATTTGAGTATCACACATTGTCACCACAGCCTTCTCTCTTGCCAGCTTTCTGCCGCAATTACTTCTTTTACTGTTCCTTAACCTTCTGGGTCCTCCAGTGCCACACCCCTCCATTTCATTCCGAGCTGCCAATCCCTCCTAACTTCATCATTGCCTCTAAAGATTACAGTCAATATTTCAGCTCTTCAATAATCACTTGCCAATATTCTCAAGTCTTTTGAACATTCTCTTTCCATAACATCTATGGAGCAAAAAATGAACTTTGCTTTTACTATTTAATTCCAGTATTTAATTTGGGATACAACATGGGATTTTAATCTTATGTGATATTTTTTAATCTGCTAAGAGTTGATATTTTATTAATTTTAGGTTATTTTCCCATTTATTATGTGTTAGAATTTTCTTAGCCCTATTTGATGTAAAATATGATGGGATACTTGAAAATGTGGTATAGAGAAGTCTTGCTGGGATGTCAGACAAGCATGATAGTTCATAGCCAGACTGCAAGTCTGGCTGAGGATTTGGAACTATGTACTTCCCTTGCCCTCAACATGTGGGAAATTAGCAGATTTTTAACTATACATTCATAATCTTTTATAAATGAAGCAGGGAAGTGCAAGGATTGGGTGGGAGTCAGCGGCACGGGAAGTTTTCCGCATTGTTTCCCTACACTCACCTCTGCCAAGCCTTCACGATAGATGCGCCCATTTAGGGCCACCCCAAATGTTGATGTGGATTGCACCCTACAAAATGGCACCTGGCAAGGCAGTGAGAAGGGGCTTACATTGAGTGCATTTTGTGCTCACTAAGCTGTGTGTTCTGGCTTAGAGGAGGAAATTTTTCTAATTCCTGCAAAAGCATAATGTAAACTATTAGCACTTCTTTCCCCATGCTAATTCTGAACCTCTAACTCAAATATATTTAAACCAAACTGAACCAGTTAAATCACCTGCTGACTTCCTTTTCTTTTCCCCTTCCTTTACCCCTTCCATTCCAGAGGAAAATTACCAAAAGAGGCAACTATATTTAGTGTCCAGAGTCAAGCATCTGCATTTTATCCCAGATGAACTACTTAAAGACTAGGACCTTGGACAAATTATTTGACCACTCTGAGCTTCAACCTTCTTTTCTGTAAAATGGGTGGGTAATAAGTTTTTTGTAAAGATTAAATAAGATAAAGGTAGTGAAACATCCAGGACAGTGCCTAGCATATAGCAGGTACCTATTAAATACGTACAGACAGATAGTAGGCAAGATGGATGGATGGATAGATGGATGGATGAAGCAAAACAAAGAGTCTGGGTATCTTCAGCCACTCTTTTCCTTTATGAAGTGACATATGATTTACATGACTGGAGTGATGGCACTGTAGAAGAGAATCCTAAGAAACCAACAAGGGAGAAATTTTTAATAAATGGCCTATATTTCTGGACCTTTTTCTATTTATTTTGCCAGATGATGGCAGGGCTTTATTACTGGAGAACAAGGAATGATTTGTATACTGGAGAATTATCCATCTTTCAAGTCTCTGAAACTTTACACATAAACTCAAAGACCTTATGCATGTTATGAATAAATTAAGTAAATTACTAGCATTGTAGGTGGCTTAATTTTACTGATAACTTATTTATACCGATAGCCTAGTTCTAAGAAAACACCACTTATCCAGTTTCCAAATATATAATGCAAGTACACGGAGAGAATAAATGGCATTAATTAGTTTTAATCACAACATATCAAAAATACAAAAATGTGTTAAGTAATTAAAAAAAAAGAAACTACATATTTCACTGATGGCCATATTAACACTCTTATTTCTATAAAGAACTTTTGCAATTTTTTGTCATTAAACTTTAAGTGCTAACCAAGTATACATGATTAAATACTAAATTTAAACACAACAAAGCAAAGTGACAGGATGACTTAGGAAAAAAATGAGTTAACTATAAAATAATATTGCCATATTCAGATGCTACACTTTGTTAGTCTCTCCTTCCCTACCACACACACACACACACACACACACACAATCATACATATGCAGATACACATGCAGACACTCATGCATATGCCCACACTAGAGGAATGAAAGAAAAAAAAATTGTTGAAATACAGACTCCATTTTCTAAAATAATGTACTGATATTATTATTTACAATACATTATCAGAGAAAAGAGAATGAGTCCATTTCTACCAATGGCAGGCTGGTTTTTATTTAGTAAAAGCAGTCAAACCAAGGCAATGTGTTAAAAGCCCACAAAAAGCTATTAAACATATAAAAGTAGACTAAGTGATTTTAAGAACCCTAAAATATTACAAGTAGAATTGAATCTCTCTTTTAAAAAAACTGACACGTCAATCACATTAAGATATTTTATTTGTTTGAGTTCTTTGTAGATTCTGGATATTAGCCCTTTGTCAGATGAGTAGATTGCAAAAATTTTCTCCCATTCTGTAGGTTGCCCGTTCACTCTGATGGTAGTTTCTTTTGCTGTGCAGAAGCTCTTTAGTTTAATTAGATCCCATTTGTCAATTTTGGCTTTTGCTGCCGTTGCTTTTGGTGTTTTAGACATGAAGTCCTTGCCCATGCCTATGTCCTGAATGGTACTACCTAGATTTTCTTCTAGGGTTTTTATGGTATTAGGTCTAACATTTAAGTCTCTAATCCATCTTGAATTAATCTT
>NW_016818029.1:1327215-1366788 GCF_001698545.2 Rhinopithecus bieti | reverse complement strand
AAAAAAAAAAAAAAAAAAAAAAAAAACACTGTATAACTCTGTTATAAAACTTCTGTTCCAACATTTTTTAAAGTTTCAAAAGGGGAAAAGGAATTTCTTTAAGAAACAAGAATAAATTGAAGGTTCTTAGAGACTTATGGAAAAATTGGGGAATTTATGTACTAATTTTATCTTATAGCAAAAAAAAAAAAAAAAAGAGAGAATTTAAAAAAATCATTCCCAGAAAAGACTTTCTTATTCCATGGCCAAGCCAAGCTGTGCTTCATTTCTATGTAATCCCATCCATCTATTTATGTACCTTCAAACAAAAATTACCTATTTAACTCATAATATACCCAAGGAATATTAGTTGCCAAAAAGCCTAGTGTCTTGTGTGGGAAACAGAAAAATAGTTAGATATTTAAAGTACAATATGAAATGTTCCACAAGAAAGGCATAAAGATCCTGGTCAATCTTAAACAATCAAAGAAAATCAGCAAGGGATTCCTGAGCTGGGTCTTAAAATTGATTAGGAGGTGAGAGCATATGATAAATTGTTAATATAGATATGGCTGGGCCTTAGGGTGTTTCCACTGGAGTGGAGAGAGCTGCAGCTGAGAAGTTCACAGAGGATTAAATTATGATGGTCTCCCTATTCCCTGCTGAGGATATTAGAGTTAACCCCCTTAAGTCTCTCAGGAAATGTTAAAGTATAAAAGTCCCATGAAAAGGTTTACATTGTATTGAGATAATGCAGAGAACGGATCTTCATCCACTCTAGGAATTTAATTTGAGGGAATGAAGGTAGCTTCAGAGCTGTATTCATTTCCTAGGGCTGCCATAACAAATTACCACAAACTAGGTGGCTTACAGAAATTTATTATCTCACGATTCTGGATGGTAGAAGCCCAAAGTCAATTATCAGTGCTATGCTCTCTATAAACGCTCTAACGGAAAATCCTTTTTGCCTCTTCCTAGCTTGTGGTGGTTGCCAACAATCTTTGACTTTCTTTGGTTTGCAGATGCATGATTCCAATCTCTGCCTCCTCTTCATATGGCATTCTTCCAGTGTATTTCCATCTTCATTTGGCATTTTCCTACCTACACCTGTGTTCAAATTTCTCTCTTCTTATAAGGACATCAGCCGTTGGATTAAGGTACACCCTAATCTAGTATAAATTAACTTGATGACATCTACAGAAGGTCCTATTTCCAAATAAGGCTATCTTCTGAGGTTCTAGGTGAGTACGAATTTGGTAGGGACATAATTCCATCCTGTACAGGAGCAATTGTGATAACCTAGTCAGAAGACGAGAATGGAATAAAACTGAGATAGTGACACAGGAGCAATTGTGATAACCTAGTCAGAAGACGAGAATGGAATAAAACTGAGATAGTGACAGGGGAAACAAATTAACTCAAAAGAATTTGAAAAAGTATAATCAGTTGGGTTTAAGGACTTACTGGATATGTAGCATAGCAACTAGGTGCACTGATGGCTCCAATTATTGGTCGTCTTACACCCACTCCCTTTGACCTATAATTGTATTGGTTTATTTTCCCCTGATAGAGATCATGCAGCTTCCTTTGGCCAATTGGGCTTTAGAACGTTTGGCATAAGCAGAGGCTTTCAAAAGTTCTGGAATATTTCCATTTCCTCTTCTGGAACTCGGCCACCTCCGTGAGAATAAGCCCACACTAGCCTGCTGGAGGATGAGAGAGCACACTCAACAGAGCCTGCTTTTCCCATCTGAAGCTATCCCAGACCAACTTATAGCAAACCAATCTACAAATATTTAAGAGAGTCCAGCTAAGATCAGCTGACCCAAAGCTGACAAATGTATGAATGACCTCAACCACAATCAGAAGTACCTCCCAACTGATACATAAACTCATGAAAAATAAACGCTTAATGGGATAGCTTTTGCACGGCAATAGACAATTGACATATGAAGAATAAGGGAGGAGAAAGAATCAAGATAACTTCCACTGGTTTGCATGACTAGGTATATAGCATAAACATAAGAGAAAAAGCAGAAACCTTGTACTTTTAGTAGAGATGGGATTTCACCATGTTAGCCAGGATGGTCTCGATCTCCTGACCTCGTGATCTGCCTGCCTCGGCCTCCCAAACTGCTGCTCGGGAGGCTGAGGCAGGAGACTCACTTGAACCCGGGAGGCAGAGGTTGCAGTGAACCAAGATCATGCCACTGCACTCCAGCCTGGGCGACAGAGCAAGACTCCGTCTCAAAAAGGAAAAAAAAGAGAAACTATTCTGTGTTTTTACTAATACTATGTTCTCTTTTGGAATGTTATACTCCCCTGGTCTTACATATCTAGGTATAAATAATTCAGAAACAGCTTTAATATTACCCTTTTCAATAAGTTTTGTCTGGTACTCACCCAAACTAATCTCTCACTCTCCTTAACATTCTTGCTAAGTTATTATGCCACATCTCACTCCCGCAACCATCAAACCATTTCTCTGCCTCCTATTTAGACTATAATTCTTCCAAAGAATCCCTCACTCTTGGTACCAAATTCTATATCAATCAGAGTTCAATAAGAGAAGCAGAAGCACTAGGAGATATATATAATTTTTTACATAATTTGACCTTATGTAATTGCAGGGTTTGGTATAAAATTTTCTGGAAAGCTGTTATCTTCATATCTGATGTTGGAGCTTAAAGTCTGCAGGGCAAGAGATCAAGAAGGGACAAAGCATATAAAATGTGGAAGAAAAAGGATAAGCTGTAATTCACACTGTCAAACTGGAACCCACAAGGACAGACTGGAACTCAATCAGGCTCTTACTACTTCTGGTGTGCGTGCCTTGCAAAAATAAAAGCTGGTGCTCTTCATCATGGAAATAAACACACACCTGCACACCTGGCCAAGGAGTGGAGGAAGCTAAAAGAGGGTTCATAGGAAGGTGGAGATGCTGCTGGCCTGGCTGTTGTCTCACATCAGCACCTAACAAAATGCTAATTCATCAGTAGCGCCTGCACTGGCCTTCTGCACATAAAAACAAAATGGTGGCTGCTTGTTTCCACCCCCCGAATCTCAAATAAAAGAAAAAAATATCTTACAGCCCAACCAACTGGAAACTTACAGTGAAGATAATTCTACTAAATGAACTTGAGCCGAGCCAAGTTAACATATTATAAAAACCACCAAGTCCACCCCTTGTCAACATGGCACCAATACATACCTTTAAACCACACTTAATTTTCAAATAAAGACTATAAAGTCATGCTTCTTTCTTTCTTTCTCTTTCTTTCTCTCTTCCTTCCTTCTTTCCTTCCTTCCTTCCTTCCTTTCTTTCTTTCCCTTCTTTCTTTCTTTTCTTTCTTTCTTTCTTTTCTTTCTTTCTTTCTCTCTCTCTCTCTCTTTTTCTCTTTCTCTCTTTCTCTCTTTCTCTCTTTCTTTCTTTCTTTCTTTCTTTCTTTCTTTCTTTCTTTCTTTCTTTCTTTCTTTCTTTCTTTCTTTCTTTCAGATGGAGTCTTGCTCTGTAGCCCAGGCTGGAGTGCAATGTCATCATCTTGGCTCACCACAATCTCGACCTCTCGGATTCAAGTGATTCTTCTGCCTCAGCCTCCCAAGTAGCTGGGATTAAAGGTGCCTGCCACCACACCTGGCTAAATTTTTGTATTTTAGTAGCAGGTTTCACCATGTTGGCCAGGCTGGTCTCGAACTCCTGACCTCGGGTGATCCACCTGCCTCGGCCTCCCAAAGTGGGTGGGATTACAGGCGTGAGTCACTGCACCCAGCCAAGTCATGTTTCTTTCTAAAGTGATATGACCATCTCTTGTGCAACTGAAAAGAGTATGCAAAGTTCCTTTTCCATCTTTGAGGAATGTCCATTCATCGCTTGGTCATGGCAGGGTAAGAACTAGTCTTTCCCTAATCGTTCAACTTAAAAGTCCCAGCCCAAAGACTCTCTCTTTTAAGAGTCTGCATTGGCATATGATACTGCTGTATTGCTGTGTGCTGCCCCAGAGTGTCCGGGCAACACCCCTGCAAGTGTCCTATCACTGTGAATTTTCTCAAACAAATACTCTTCTTTAAGGGCTGACTGTGTATGCTGCAGGTCACTTCTTGTTTGCTCAACAATGTAGGTTTTAAAAATTAATGAATCATAATGAGTCAAGTATGAATTTAATTTAAAAAAAATTTCCTAACATTGTGTTTAGGACAGCATTTTACATGACTGATTGCTGAAAATCACCCAGCAATTTTATAATTTCCCCCAAATTAATCTATGTTTCTATCAACTGAAAGACTATTTGTAATTGAAAAACCTGATATTTTCCTTTTTCTACAAATTGAATTTCTTTCTTCCTATTCAAGTATGCTTTTCGCNAAAAAAAAAAAACAACTTACAGTGTCACACTTTAGAGAGAGATTTACCAAGGGATCCAAAATTTTACCCATGTTTTAAAATCCTATTTATCTGTTTGTTATTGATTCTTATTTCCTTCTCCTTCACATTCACATTCCAAAGTAAAACTATTCTATTAATCTGATATGTGTAATTGCACTCTCTGAACACAGAACTCAGGTCAAAATATGTCAATTTTTTTCTCTATGATTCTGGACATGGTGCACAGCTGGGAATAAAATGAGGAATTATCATTAAGACAAATAAGGTTATAATGGTCAGTTGAGCCAAAAGATGAGAAGAATTCTAAGTAAAAATAGTTCTTAGTCTGCTTTTTTAATTAGCTGTGTTCATTTTCAGGTCATTCCATGTGAATTTGTTTAATACACTTCCTCCTCACTTACTTTTACCAGTCTTTTATACATTTTAATAAATGGGATATTCAAGAATGATTTGACGTTTTTTCTTTTTCTTAATGATTATCCTTATTACATCATATTATTAATTATGAAATGTAAAACATATTGATTTTATAACATAAAATACTTCAATATTATCAATAGTGTTAAAAATATAGTGGTGTTATTTATTTAAATTAATCAATTTAAATGAATTTAAAACTCTGAGGAAAGTGCTGTTAATTTATCCATTTTATAGATGAGGAAATTGAGGCCTAAAAAGTAGCTTGCCAATAAGAGGCAGAAACAATGTTACAACACAGACAGGATAATTCAAGAGTTGTTCTTAACTACTGTATTATACTATGTAATGATAACACTTTGCAATGTACATGCTTTACAGTTTACAAAACACTATCACATGATCTTCACACCAAAACCAAGAAACAAACATATTCATTTTCAAACCTAAGTGGTACGACTCAAAGAACTTAACCTTGCCAAAGTCAAACAGCCAAGACATGATAAATACAGGACAAGAACCCCAGTTTTCTCCTAATCTGCATTCTTATGTCTATATACTTTGATTCCTATAAAATGTTAAAATAGCAACCTGTGAAATGTATGGCAATAATAAAACTTCTTCTGTTTCTGTCAAATCACAGTTTCCTTAAAATATCCAGAATTTATTTGTTACATTCAGCTCCTCTTTGTGTGTGAAAGATATCTGTACTTTAATAATACATATGAATATCAGTTTGGAAATTATAATCTATATTATAAAAAACAGTGTTTATTTTCTGATTTATCATAATTCTTTGTCAACTTAGTTCATCATTTGAATATGAGCTGAGTAAGGGAGCACAGGATGAGGAGTAAAGTGGTGTGACTTCCTGTTTTGTCAGTAACAGGTGAATCGAGTGAGTTATTTAACTGCTCTGGTCTTCAATTTCCTCAGGTATACAATAAGAGGGACCTCCAAGTTACAGCCCCACAGTCTAGGACACTAATCATTTGCTTCACTGAGTCTGTGACAAGTAAAGAGAGAAAACTATACAAATTTTATACAATAAAGAAGCTTTGAATAATGTACTGATGAATTACAGACTGTCACATAGATGAGGGGCATTTGCCTCCCCCAAAAGAAGGAGATGCATGTTGCTAATAATACAGTGAACTCTTTCCATGTGCCAGATTCTGTGCAAAATGTTTTTGTATCCACACTTTCATGTTACACAGCTCAAAGGCACCCCAAGAACATTAATAAATTTATCTGGAAATGTATATTGGGTACTGCTAAACCTGTTCCTCATATTGCCAACCTTATTTATACTCCATTTTGTCTTTGGCATTGCATCTTAGCACTGTTTTTTTCCATGATGTTAACTGGTTTCCAACTTGTATTTTTCCAAGTACTGAACACATTCAATTAAAATATAACCAAGGCTCAGAAGAGAGAGTAGTAGCAAAGATGTCAGAGTCAGCAATTATGTAACTTTTTAAAAAGTATGTGTATAAATTAAATATATATATATATATGTGTGTATATACATGTATGTACACACACAATAGACTCATTTCAAATTGTCAGAAATTATAGATTTGGAAACTTTAAGCAACTAGTTAGTAGAACTAGAAAAGACAAAAATAATTATTTTGAAAATGTAAAATATACTGCAATGTCAAAGTAATGCTGAGCATCTATTGGTACTGTGGTATGCATTAAAATCCATTACATTCTTTTTCACTTCCCCAGGTAAAAATGTTACTGCCATGTGTTGATACAAATTGTATTTAAATCTGTTTTCTTTATTTAAAAGCCTTATGTTTTGTGTTAAGAGAGGATAGTTGTAAAATTGTTAACCGTACATTAGTTTCATACAGATTTCAGAGGCTATTCAGCAATATACACATCTTGATTGGGAATTAGCACCGAACACAGCATATTCCACAGGAGTCCATCTTTACAATCTGTTTCATACTGCATGCAAAACACTAAAACCAAAAGCAACAGAATTGTTAGAATATTAAATGAAGCTTATATGATAATAAATACTTGGCCATTATGAAGAATTATAATGGATCTCTTCAACGAATGAATAGCATTTGGCTTACTCAACAACAATATATGGTTTTTATTGAGTACCTACTATGTGTCAGGCATTGTTCTGAGAAATGTGAACATCACAATGCCCTTTACCTTAGAAATAACATGGCAAGACCAAGATTTGTTATATTATTCTAGATATATATTAAGGTTTACATTTTCAAAGAAAGCCAAATAAATATTTTGACAAACTCTTCACTACCTATATCTATCCAAGAGTAGTATCTCTAAGGTAAATTCAATATACAGATATTTAGTTTTTGTTTTTCTTCCCTGCATAGGTGAACTTTAGGTTGTTTATGCTCATGCTTAAATACTTGATGGGTATGTACATTTAGAAGTAATACAAATGGTCCCAGGGAGAGACTTTGTTATATTATTATCAAATTAAACTAAAACTCTCTTTGTTAATTATCCTTTAGTCATCTGGGCTGGAATATGACAAAATCAAAATACCCAAGACAAAATAGTTTATCAAAATAGGTGTTTCCTCAATGTAGATTTAGGAGTTCATACCAAGCTTAGGGTCATCAAAACAATGCTTATAAAAGCTACACTAGAATCACGCATTTTTCTGAGCTCAGTAGAGCAGGAATTCTGAGAGGTTGTGTATACTTTTTTCCTCCAAGCTTAAAAATTTGAAAATAAGGGTAGAACCTGTGACCAGTTGAAATGCTGAAATTCCTGGCTATTTCAGATATTAAGACTCTGTATTTATTTGGCCTTGTTATTGCAGTTATTGGTGTGGTGCACTCTCTGCAGAAACCAGAACAAGAGAAAGTCAGATAAAATGCAGGGGAAGTTTCATTGGCCTTGAAGAAGAGCCCTTTAAACATATTTATAAAAGTAGAGTAAACTAAAAAACTCTGAAACATTCAAGATTTAGAAAATCATGAATTATTTGACTAGTCACCAGCTTGCATACAAGGAATATGGGCTCAATTTTATGATCCTAGATTAATTCATATAATGCATATTTCAATTCACTTTCATGTACATCGCCTAATATTCAATTACACTGACCAGTCTTGTATACCTCTTTTTATATTTGGATGGGTGTTTTCATTTTTAGCAATGCCTTTTACTTAAACCTAAAATCAAATCTGACAACCATTCTGAAAAGTTGAAGGGTTATTGTACTTGAAAAAAACATCTGCAACTTCTATTTAAAGAAAATTCAAAAACCAGATATCAGTCAGGGTCTCATCAAGAAACAGAATTTACTTGAAATGAATTAAAGAAGACTGTAACAGGGAAACAAATAAGTGACAGTAAGTACTTAGAGACTAGCAATATTGGAAAGCCATTGCCACTCGTGCAATGGAAAGGACAAGAGAAAAAACAGTGGCCCTAGAATCCAGCAAAAACTGAATCCATGGAGAATGGACCTCTCAGAAGGAACTAGAGTCATGAAGCAATGGATCTACTGTCAGAGCCTCAGTAAGAAAACAGGGAGAAAGTCATTGAAAAATACCCCAACTGCTCTCCCATCAGATATCCTCCCTGTGCATCCTATTAGCCAAATGCACTAGAATTAGAAGCCAAACCCAATCTCCCACTGGCCAAACGCAACCAGAGGACAACCCTCAGTGGTCATGAACCTGCCAAGGAGTAAATAAAGCAGAACAGGGAAGGATAGACAATAGTTTGGGAGGTGTTGGAGTATGAATGGTGGTTAATCAGCAAAGCAGTATACCTAAGCACCCTTTAACTTTAAGATAGAAATTGAGAATATAAGTGGAGTGTGTTTTTGGAGTTCATTGAGTGACAACAGAATGGAAAGAAAAAACATTTATTCCCTAAAAGAGTGACTGCTACACAGTTGGTCAATTTAAAGCGTATGCTCCCAATATCACTTAAAAAATGTGTATAAAGTGGACACATATACAAGGATATTCATTCCAATAACATTTGTAATATCCAAAATGTCAACCCAAATGTCATGCAGCATTGGTTGTATAGTGGTGATCATATCTGCCTTCCAATCCAAATGTTTCTCCACAATGGAATAAATGCATGAGGTAGGTATGCTCATTCAACAAAATAACCTATCATAATAAAAATGAACAGCTTAGAACTATGCACAGCAACATGGAAAATCATTACCAACATTACATTGACCAAAAGAAGTAATATGAAAGCAAATACATTAACAGTATGGCTCTCTATATATGAAGTTTGTTTGGAATATATTCATATGCAGAAAAACTATAAAGTAAAACAAGGAAATGATTACCATACAAGTTAGAATAATGGCAACTTCTAAGGGGAATGGAGGGGAATTTGACAGAAAACTGACATATGGAGGGCTTCTGAGATTTTGGCAGTATTAATATTTTTTCTTTCTTGGATGGTCTTTATATGGATGTTTGCTTTATAATTATTCAATACAATGTATGCTTATTTTGTGTACTCTTCTATATCTGTGTCATATTTCACAATGAAATATTTTTAAAATTATTACCTGAGTTTCTGTTATTTGAAAATTTGAATTTTACAATAAGGAGCCTTCTTGGTAATTAAATAGATAATCTCTTTCCAGGGAACTTTATGCTTTGAAATAATTTCCTGTGGTTTCTAATCTTTAATTATAGCACTCACCAGATACAACAAATTAGAAGGAAAGTCCAAAACATTTTGTTTCTGTAATCTCTTTGGAAAGGAAATCTTAGCTGTATCTCCACTGAGGAAGACAATTTGTTCCAGAAACACATGTGCCAAGCATTTGTTTTCAGAAGAAGAAACAGCATAGAAAATATAACTGCATGACTTTATCTCAGAAGCAAAGAATTATAGTACAGAAAAATCATTAAATAACAAAATAGCATCAGTGTGCCAAAAATACACATATATAATTGGCTTCTGGGTGACTTTGGACTCAGGGATGTAAGGGTAAGGGGTCAAGTTAGTGATGAGAGACTGATATCCCCAGGGATCTCTGTGGAAAGAAAGTGAGTCTAGGGCAGGAGGGAAAAAAACCAACTGAAATTAAATGGAAATTAAGTTAGGGTCTTAATTAGAGCTCTGAAATGATTTATTCACAGAATAATTTCATCTTCATGTAACATTTTGACTTCTATACCTTGACATTTAGAAAAGTGCCGTCATATCTCGGCTTTGTTTTTTTCTTTAATAAACAAGCATGTCGGAGATGTGACTTACAGGTAGTAAGAAATATTTAATAATTTGGGGTGTTGAATACCATCCTTTTCCACCAATTTATTCTAAATTGCTTTCCATTTTTATACAAAGTGTGTTCTGGAACTGTACTATGGCTTCCTTCTCCTGTCAAACTCCTTTCCCAACATATTTTTCTCATAACCTAAAATGTTTCTATATGCATTAGTTATGCTTGCATGCGCGTTTATGTTTTTTTTAAAACGACTTTCCCTAGAGTCCCCTTGCCTTTCCTTGCTGGCACACACTAAAGGCTCTAGCCTTAAGGCCTTTAGTAATTGTTGCATTAGGCAGGTAGAGTGGCCAAGACACAAAAGAAACAATTACTTCTCCTCCATCAGGTTGGGTACCATTGTCTCCAAACCCCTCTGGAGAGATGGAAGCCCTAGTTGAATTCAAGCTGCAGGTAGAATTTAGTTTTGAAACACCACTACTTGTACTCCCTTATTATTTTTAGATTACATCTCTACAACAATCTTCAATAGTTTTGAAAATAGAGGGGAAAAGAGATGGAACTTAAATACAGTCAATATTAAAATTTCCTCAGCATGGATTAAATAAACCCTCTCTGTTATGTTTCAACTATTTACAAACATCTCTAGGTTCTCGGCAAGTTTTTTTTTCACCCTTGGAATATTCCATTTGCCTGCTCCCTAGAAAGGGCTGATCATGACAAGACGATTATCCTACAAATGACATCATTTGAGCAGGTCTCTGTGCACGTGAGGAGGAATTACCTAAATACAGTGACATAGCAAGAGTTGCAATTCAATTTTCCTGAGATCTTAACCATTAGAAGCCAAAAAGTCCATCTAATTATAAAAAAAAATCAATACGCATTTATATCAAACTTCAGAAATAAAAAACTACAGGGATATGACTCCACTGTAACATAGCCTTTAAATCAAAAGATCTCTAAATACAAGTACATAGATGAATATTTAATTCAGAACTTATTTAAAATAAACTCTTTTGCATGTTACAAACTTAGAAGTAGGAAAAAAGCAGAATACAATAAAAAGGGAATTTGAGCTAGAATTAGAGTATCTGGATTACTAATCTACCATCTGTTAACTAGATGTCTTTGAATATATTGAACTCTTCATCCTCATTTTTTTATCTGTAAATTGTTGATAGTAACACCAGACTTATCTGTCAAACTGAATTATTTCAAGGATGAAACTGAGTTCCTTTCAGCCGTCTTAGAAGCTGCCTTAGAAGCACAATTCAGAATAGAGACCACAGGAAAGAACAAGATGGCGTAGTCCAACCTCAATCAAAAGACAAGGAGAACCAAAGGTAATCTGTCCAGCTGAATACAGAACCCTATGTCCCCCTACCTTCCATAGGATCTTGTTCTGCCAATGATCGCTTCTCTCCTAAACCTGTAATCTCTCTTCTTTTTCACATGGCTCTTTTATCTACAAAATAAAATTTAAAAAATAATAAAAAATAAAAGGCCGAGTTACCTCCATGCTGAAACAAACAAATGAAACAAGAAAACCTTCCTGAGCATGACTTTTCCCTTCAACTGTCACATTTGTCTTTTCTCTCCTGTCAAACTTTTTAAAATCCCTACGTTTATTCTATCAACTTCCTAAGTATTCCCAAACCTAATAATAAAAAGGCGTTTCTGCTCCTGCACTCTACTGAAACCACTTTTGCTAGGTTATCAACTGCCTCCTACTTGTAACATTCAAGTGATATTATTTGGACTCAAATGCTTGCATTTAACAGTTTACACCCTTCTTTTTCTTTAATCCACGGATTAGCAAACGACAGCCCACTCCTTGTTTTTGTATGGCCCGTGATCTTAGAACAGTTTTACAATTTTAAATAGTTTTAAAACTGAAAAGAATAGTATTTTACGACACGTAAAAAGTATATGATATTGAAATTTCAGTGTCCACAAATTAAGTTTTTTTGGAACCCTGCCGTACCTATTTACTTGTCTACAGCTTCTGTACTACAGAAGCAGAGTTGCCTAGTTGCACTCTAGTTACTGTAGAGACAGGATAGCCTGAAACATTTACTATCTAGTCTTTTACAGATTAAGTTTGCCACTGTAAACTTAAACTCCCTCCAGTCAAGGTTTCAGGATGCATTTCCTGGAAAAGTTCCTACTCCTCTGATAAGTCCTCCCTGAGATGTTGTAAAAATTAAATAATGTAACACATACAAAGTACCTAAGACAGTATTGTACCAAAGCTTATGTTTGAATCCATATTACCTCTTTTGTCTGTTGACTCCTTTTCCCTTTCCTATGTCTGTGTTCCCCTAGAGGTTCCATTTCGTTTTTTTGTTCTCTCTTTATTCCTTACACTCTTCTTGTTCACCTTATTTCCTCCCGTAACCTCAAGCATCATCTCCATGCTGATGTATTCCACAGCTACATATTCAACCCAGATTTTGCCTTACCTGGATGTCTTTTTAAGAAAACAAACTAAGTGCATTCAAATTTAAACCCATCCTTCCCCATAAAATTTGCTCCTCAAAAAACAATCCCTGTTCTCAATTTTTAGTACTGCTATCCTCCCAAACTCTTAACCCAAAGACCTCTTCCTTTCTGCCTCTCTTTCACCCTCCACATCCAACCAGTCCATGAATCCTTTCTACCACATTTTAGAAGCTTGTGCCACTATCCACAAATTCACCACTGTAAGTTTACTTCATTTTGCTTCTGGAAGACTAACTCATCTATCTGCCAATAGTCTGATCCTACTTGTATCTATCCTCTACATTTTCAATAGGATTGCTTTTCATCTTCCTATATAACCAACGGGATCATAGGACTCAATGCTTAATCATCTCTGTGACTCACACTGCCCACAGAAAGAATATAGTTCAAATACTTGAACCTAGCCTTTCACAATGCAATCATTCATTCAACAAATATTTATTATTTACTACATGCCAAGCTCTATGCCAGACTGTGGATAGGGCAGTGAACAAAATCAGCATGTTATCTGCTTACAGGGAGATTCCAACCCTGCAGAAGAGACCAATATTAAACAAAGAACCATTGCATTTTCCATCTACCCATATGGAAAAAGGTACACTTTTATAGTGTCATCTGCATGTGCTGTGACCTCTGTCTGGAATACCCTAACCTTCAAAGCAAGACTCAAATATTTACTCCTCTAGTATGGAAACTTTTCCCAACTTGTGGCTGTCAGAGTTAATTCTGGCCTTCTTTGTGTTCTATAAGAATATTTTAATTATTTAAACACAGTATTATACATTCTTACTGCTCTTACTTCACTGGGTTGTGAACTTCTTATACTCAGGGGCTATGACTTATTGATGTCCCATGATTAACTCAGTAATCATTATAGTTCATTTAATTAGTGAATTATGTCTCTTCTGTGATTAAAGGCTAAAATCAGGTTAGATCTATGCTGTAATTAATAAAAGCAATCTTTGATAAAATAATAAAAAATATTTAAAGAGATAACATATGTTGCTCATAGATGACTAATAAAAGTAGTACTTTTGAATTTTAAGTAATTAATTTTAATAACATGACTTTTACACTTATTTCATTCAGAAAAGCCAAATGATTTCCCAAAAAAGGCATATTAGCTGTTAATGCTTACTTTTTATCCACTAACTTTGTTTCTTATTTTAATATGTTCAAAGTATATTTTAGTGAACTATAAATCTCTTTGCTAAGAAATCTTTGAGAATATTATCCTCACGATATTTGTTTTATATAAATAATATGTTTACATTTTGTAGATATTCAAGTCATAAACAATGTAGAAATAGAGAATGATGAATGGGCTGCAGAGTCAAGAAAATAATTGTAATAATAAGTAGTCTAATTTTTAAGATGTGCCAAAGGGGAGATCCAGGAAATTACCAAGCAGTTAACATCAATACGAAGAAAGAATAAGAACAAATAGTAATAGAATTGATCAGGAAGTACTTAGGCAAGAACAATTTAATGAGCAACTAGCAGCATGAGTTCACGTAGAAAGATTACGGAATACAAACCAGACAGAAACTGTGAGAACAAGCAGAGTCAGCCCAAGGAACCTGAATTTGTCTATTTTAAATTATATCAATAGCCATGTGAAAAAGCATCATAAATTAAAATAATCCTGTGAGGTTCATTTATATAAAATTAACTTTTGGCTCATATACTACAAAAGACATTATTTTATTTAAAAACCTTCCTATTCAGAAGACATCTTCCAATCCAATGATGCCTCCACCACTGGACTCTGAGTGGTGCATATGAATGCAACTGATATTACTTAAATAATCTTAGCCCACCTCCCAAAAAATAGTTGCATAAATCTTGCTAATACATGCTTTTCAAGCCAGCCAGATATGACTGTCTTTGTGAGTGCCTCCAGCATGAAAACCAGTATAAATCAAGTCCTAAAAAGATGACAGCTATTGGCAATCCAGGGGGCTATAGGTGGTACAGCAAGTTTTACTTTTCTAAAGATAATTTGATTATATATAAGAACTCAAAGCAAAGTCTTTAAAAGTATTTGGACAAAGGGATGTTAAAGATTGTCTAAATGGGCCAGAGGAAGCTTCACACATTAAGGGCTGTCTCTAACATAATGGAGCTCAGGTCACCTATAAGCATCTCCTCTCTAGAAATACATGCTATCACTTACTTATGAGAGAGGAACCTTCTGCTTGGATCAGGAATCATGCAGCTCAACCAGCAGAGGCGGGAGTGAGCCCTGGGCAACAGGGGCATTCTCAAGGTGGCTGGGTGCCAAAGAAGTGTTGGCCAAGTGGACAGTCTGCTATCATGACCTCTGTAGTGGGTAAAGGACGGCCAGCATAATTGTGTGACTAATTTGTTTGACAATAAAGAAGGGGCCACCCACCAAAACTGAAGCAAAATAAGAAATATGGTGGAAAATATTTGGGTTTTCCTGTAATGACACAATGGAAATATAACTATAATTGGGACAGCCTGCCTTTCTTACTGTTCCTCAGTCAGTTAAATTCAAACACAATTTTTCAAATGCCAGCCATTTTTCTAAAATGTTTAATTTCAAGGTCTGTTGATGCTTTATATGAGCCAAAATATATACTGTTTATCATCTTAAATATCTCCCTTTTTCTTCCCTGATACTTCATTATTCAGCACCTTCATTTATTATATAAAGCTTTCTTCTCTTAAAGTTAAATATTTAACTAATTGGTACAACTCTCAGGTACATTAGTTCCTTTATACAAAGTATGATATATGTATTTGATGGTTATCAACAATGATGTTCATAAATTTAAAATACTCAATATAAAAACCGTCCTGTTGAGAATTTTATTTTGTAATTCTTTTCCTATCATCTATCAACATTTTATTGGTGAATATAGTAACCTTGCCTTTTAAGAAAGTGAAATTAATTTAATACAAATGTGATACATCTTTATTTACTATATCTGCCTTCATCTCTAATGTTAAAAATAGTTTTTTCTGTTAGTTTTCTCCTCTTTCCTCATGAACATTTATGTAATTTAAAACATTTTTAACTCATAGTTAAAGCAAAACATAATTTAGAATAATACATTTTACCCTTTTAGATTATTCTAATCCTCTACAAATTTCATCATATCTACCAGCTTATTGGATAATATTTAAAATAGCCTTCTGCCCTAATAAGTTTACAGAACCTTGCTAATGTTCATTCTCTATTTCTATAAATAAAGGTAATAAGAAATAGTAGAAATCCTGCCTGATTAATGATCTGTGAAGTTTATAACTTAGTTTTTTAAGAGGTTATATCTGTAAGAGGTAGAAAATAAGAGGGATAAAGTCGTTGTTTACTCACCCTACATATTCATTTCTAACAGTATACTATATGGACGTTGAAATAAATCACCCAAGAAGTAGGCTTTCATTATAATACACAGACCTGTAAAACACAGTTATACTAGTGAGGCTATAAACATTATAAACATGCCCTAGTAAAGAATGTTCAACAATACTGTTTATTTTGTTTGTTTGTTTTTTGTTTGTTTTTGTCATATCCATCTCTTTATATCCTTGTAAAACTATTAAAAGCAGGGATATAAATTTTGATAAAGTGTATTGAGTAAGATAGATTCCTATCTTATCAAAAGGATTTCTTAGTGACTGAATTTAAATATTTGGATAACACACATGTAGAATTATTGGAGTTAAGAAAAATGGCTAACATGTATTGATTTCTAACTACAAGTCAAGCACAGTTCTATTTGCTTTTCTTCATTTAATCCTCATTCACATTGAGTTAGGCGCTATTACTACCCACATTTTATTGATGATTAAACTGAAGCACAGAGGTGTCAAATAACTTGCCCAAGTTCACACAACTAGAAAACAGGATATTGGAAATCCCTTATTTTAAGTTCCAGGCGATATCTAGATGTAAAGATATTTTCGTATCTTGGACAATTTTCATCTTGACCAAGCTCCATTGGAGCCTCTTGAGAGAAAGGAAACAGGATCCTAGGTCTCTGAAGTCCTTGTTAACATTTCTTCCCATAAAATAATGCTACTTTTTTATTTTCAAAAACAAGATGTAAGTTCAGAGGAGAAAGTAGTGACTTCTGGCAGATGTGATCAGGAAAATTAGGAAACTGGCATTTGATCTGAGTCTTTGAGGATAGGCAAGTTTTTCAAACAGCAAAAGCTGGAAGATAATCTAAACAATGGGTCAGCCTGGGCAAAAGGATGAAAGAAAAAAATTGAAAAGATATGAAAGGTATCTCTGAGAGAATTTAGTAGTATGGGTAAAAATTTTTAAAGCAGGGAAGAGTGATGGAAATTGGAATCAAAAATAAACTCTCCTTGTAAATTTAAATTCATAAAGCTTAATGATATTCTTAGAAAAAATTAAAACAACAGAAATATAGAAAATGTTCTTTTTTTCATCATAAGTAATATAAGTAGACATTTGCATGAGTTCCCATTTATAATCTCCAGTGGCTGTATAATGAATTCATTTGTAAGCTACATAGTAGCTTATAATACAATATTATATACAATAATAAAATATGATCAGTCTAACCCTCTGCTTTCTCTGAGACCAAAAAAAGCCATAGAACACACAGTGATAGACTAGGTTAACATTGCTGTCTGCCACAGTATCCATCTCAAAAGCCTGGCTCGATTCTCTCAGCATCTCTTGACTATGATGGACTCCACTTAGAAAGAAACCTGAACATGATAAATATTTACATATGTATATAATACCCTTTCTCACATAAATACCAGCTGAAATTTTATGAAATGACATAAAATTTGGGAGAACCAGTTGCATACTCAAAACCAGAGGAATGCCCTAAAATACAGATACAGGCACACTTACAAGGTTGAAGCCATTGGGCCTTCAAGTTTAGTGTCAGCAAAAGCTGTCAACAAAAATTCCCCTCAATGGTCCTTGCTTTCCAAAGAGATCCTGTCTTAAGTTCCCTGCCCTCTTGTTCATTCTGCTTATTTTTTATAGTGATAAAATTGTTATATAAAATTTAGACAATATAACCAAGCAGAAAAAAGAAAACATAATTTCAAATTAGCCATAGTACCTATATTGAGGAATAACTACTGTAAGTATTTTAGGAAATACACATCCAGTCTTTTCTATGTGTATGTGTTTTTGTGACGTTTTACATAATTTGGATAGCAGTTTACATATTGTTCTATAAACTGATTTTTCACTAATTCTCATATCATGAACACTTCCCATATACTTAAATATCCATTGCATTACTTTTAGTGGTTAAGTTCCATTCTAGATGTATTATAACCAACCCTCTACTTGAGAGATATTAAGTTTGTTTCCAATTATGTGCTATTATGCATAGCAATGTAAATAACATCCTTGTATATAAATCTTTGCTCATATCCATTATTATTATTTAGAATAAGTTCCTGGTTGATGAGGATATGGAACAATCCTACAAATACACACACACATATATGTGTGTGTGGGTATATATGTGTATATGAATATATACATCTATATGTGTGTGTATATATACACGCATGTATATACATATATATACACACACATATATATACGTGTGTGTGTATGTGTGTGCATGAGAGTACGAACTTCCCCACATTCTTGCAAAAACTGAATTCTGGTATGATCATCTTTTCTTTTTAATCTTGGTCAATTTTACAGATGAGTAATTTTACCTTGTTACTTTAAATTACATTTTCATTATTAGAAAGAGTAAACTTTTTTCATGTTTATTATACACTGCATTTCTTTTGCATGTCCTGTCAAGTTTTTTTCCAGAATGATATTTTGAATCGGGCCTTTGGTAGGTGATCTAGAATCTGATACCAGCCAAGCCCTGGCCTCAGCAGAAGTGGGGTTCTGGGGCACTGTCTTTGCTCATCTAGCATTTCAACAGCCTGGCTTCCCTTGAGCTGTGTGTTCACACTTCCAGCTACACAGTGACAGCACCATCCAATCCTGCCTCACGTGGCACATACAGAGGGGAGAGAGTGAAAGAAAAAGCCTGTACTTGAGTCCATACCATCAGGACTGCAATTATATCAAAATTTAATAATTTTGATACTAGAAACAAAATAATCAGAAAGATACCAAGATGTTTTATCCCTTTTTAAAAAGTATCAAAAAGCCAGTGTATTCCTGACCTGGCTGCAAAATTGCCTGCTTCTCAATAAAACCGGCTAGTATCCATTAAGCACTTACTATGTGCCAGACAGTGTCTGAAGCTTTCACATATACTCTTTTCCTTAGCCCTGGCAAATGTTTAGGGAACATTATTGCCCTTTATATTAAAATCCATTATCACAGTGGTAACTTGTCTAAGTGTACCGGGTGAACAACAGCAAAGCTGAATTTCAAATCCCTGCCTCTAGCCACAATTCTAAGGCACACCTTTTTGTGTAGGACCAATGTGTAACTGCAGTAGAAAAGCCCAGGGTTTAAAACATACCATTACTCAGCCAATTCATTACAATAGTAATGATACCATCATTTTCTTCTCATCTGCTTGTTTCTGATAACATAACATCTCTGAGATCAAACCCCGCCCTTTCAAGAAGTTTTACCAACACAGTTGACTCTCTAAGAAATTTACAGTCTTCAAAACTCCACTGTGGTAACTTTTTTTTTTTTTAAGTTGAGATGGAGTCTCGCTCTGTCATCCAGGCTGGAGTGCAGTGGCGCGATTTCGGCTAACTGCAACCTCCACCTCTCAGGTTCAAGTGATTCCCCTGCCTCAGCCTCCCGAGTAGCTGGGACTACAGGTGTGCAAAACCACGACCAGCTAAATTTTTTTGTATTTTAATAGGCACAGGGTTTCACCATGTTGGTCAAGATGGTATTGATCTCCTGACCTCGTGATCTGCCTGCCTCAACCTCCCAAAGTGCTGGGATTACAGACATAAGGCACCGTGCCTGGCGTACTATGGTTATTTCTAAAACCAAGTTGAAATTTAGTATAGAAGTGACTATGGTTAGGAATTTTCAGCAGTAAATAGGTTCAAAAATATAAAGATCCCCTGAATCTTAATACTCAGAGGAGCATTTTCTATTTTCAGTCACAGATTCTAGATTTTGGTTGTCACTCACTTCTGGCTTTTCTACAAAGGACTTGTGATAAATGGTTTCAAATATCTGTGACGGTATGAGGTAAGTCTCACAAAGAGTCCAATATCAAAACTGATCAGAGAAATAAATGAATGCCTAGGACAAGCTTTACACCATATAGGAGAGTTGGATGTTGTGAGTCTCCTCTCAGTGCAGACCAGCAGTGACTTTCATCTCTGTTCCCTCATCACTTAGCATAGCATGAAATACAAAGAAGCTCAATAAACATCTGCTAAGTAAATAACCCAGGAGAGATGACTGAAAACTTTATAAACAGGAAGATGTTACATAAAATCAAAAGAAACACTAACACTGTGGGTTCTTGACTTCTAGCAGGCACGTTACAAAGGGAGATGTCACGTCCAAGAAAGTGTTGTCTATTTAAAACAGAATACTCCAAGGCTTGGACATCAATGCTGAAAGGCAATAAAAATGCCCAGAATCCTATAAAAAGTTCATAGAATCTCGCTGTAGCTTCACCCTTTCTCTATTTTCTGATTCCATCATGCCCTCTCTTCACTGCCAAGCTTCTTGGAAGGTTCATTCCTGCAGCCACCCCTGCCTCCTTCTCAGTTCCCTACCACGCCACTCATCTCTTGATTCCAGTGCTCTCTCCCCTAACAGGAGACTTTCACATCTAATTCCTGGTTACCCTGGTCTTGAATATAAATGCAAATCTTTAAAAGCCACCAAAACCTGTGTATATCTTTTCTAGCCATTTAAACTAAAAACCAAGCATTCTCACCAAGAAAAAAATCAACAACAAAGTAAATACCTTGAAGCTCTCCAAAGGAGGCCCATTTCTCTTCCAATATGGCCAGTGTGACATCTGTGCAAGGTTCTTCAGTAGATGAAGCTGATCAGCTGCCTCTTACAAGCTCAGTGAACCTCTACCCCAAACCTCCAGTTATTTCTGTAAATTCTCTGTATTCTGTCTTGACACTGTCTCTCATCCTAATTTCACTGGCGTGGGTTTTGTGTGTGTGTGTTAACTGTAGCCTGGTCCACTTAACAGTGTTCCTACTTCTAACATCTCCACACTCTAATCCACCCTACACATCATGCCTGTCCTCACTCATAAGCTTCAGCCATTCCTCAAGAACCAAATTAAGTTCAAACCTCTCTACAAACTTCTGAGCTCCACATTCATGATAATCCATCTTTCTAGCTCTTTCTACCACTCTCTCTTATAGCAAATGCATGGCCTTTAATGCCAGAGAACCTGGACTCTTGTCTCTGCCTCTTACAAACCATGTAACCTTGGGTAGCTTAATTTCTGTACCTTACCTTCGTCATCTGTAAAATCTGTAACTTCTATATACAGATTTGCTATAATGATTAATTAGGTTAATAGATATGAAAAGCTTAATAAGATGCCTGATGTATATAGTAAGCATCCAGTAAATGATAAGTCATTATTAATTATGTACTCTAGAGAAATTCAGTAACAATCTGTTCCCACACAAATGACACTTTGTTGCCATGGTACTTTTACATAGGCTGTTTCCTTGTTCCTCAGTTCAAATAATGCTATCTATCCTTCAGGACCCATTTCAAATAACATTTCCTCCAAGACAGAGTTCTCATATGAACTAAAAGTCAGTCTTATATCAGAGAAATTTGTTTGTATTTGTGGGGATTCTTAGCCCATGAATACAGTGAACTGATAAGACAGAGCCCTGTCTCAGAGGCACAATCTAGTGGGGAAGGGGATGCTAACCCTCCTGGGTCACCACACTCAGGATTCAGGAGCCATGTCTTCCCCAGGTTTGCATTCTGAGAAAGTTCTCCTGCAGAAACCTATGCTTACTACATGCTTGATTACATTTGAGTAAATTTGCCATTTTTAATTTTATGAAAATTCAAAACATATAAGTCATTTCAACATATGGTATGTTGCTAAATAAAACCTTTATTTTAAAATAGGTTTTAATTAATAATAATTTATATTATGTTCCTGATCCCAATGTTGTCTAGCACAGAGGTGTTAGCCATTGCAGAGGAGGGCATGAAAGATAGGAACTGAGCCCCTCTTCTTTCTTCAGAAACTTGGAAGCAAGAAACAAAAGTCGTACATTCATGTCTTTACTCATCTACACAAATTTCATATTTTACCTTTCTAAAATAGCTTTATTTATATATAATCTACATATAAATCTACATATAAATCACCCATTTAAAGAATTAAATTAAGTCTATCCTAAAGCTGCTTCCTTACATATTTTAAATTTGGCCTAAAAGTTTCTCAGTATGTAGTGAACTGTAACCTAACTGTATGTTGAAAAGACTCTAACCTCCTCTTATGCCAATCACAGAGTTTAAGCATACCTAAGGTGGCCAGTTGTACAAACTGTGTTCGAAAAAGGCAAACGCCAAATTGTAACCAATTCTATTTCTGTACCTCATTTTTGTCTTCTGTACATCACTTTTCTTTTCCTGTCCATAAATCTTTTTTAACCATGAGGCAGCGCTGGAGTCTCTCTGAACCTATTGCAGTTGAGGGGCTACCCAATTTGCACATTCTTTGCTCAATTAAACACTGTTAAATTTAATTTGACTAGGTTTGTCTTTTAACAAAGATGTACAGTTCAATTATTTTTTGCATGTTTTCAAAGTTGTGTAATGATCACCATAATCAAATGTACAATTTTTTATCACTTTCCAATTAGCAGACACTACCATTCCTTCCTACCCCTCCACTCTCAGCCTAAGCAACCAAAATTCTCTACAGTTATGTCACTCCTGAATATTTCATATAAATGGAATCATATGTGTTCTTTTGTGACTGGCTTCTTTCACTTAGTACAAGGTTTTCAAGGTACTTCCATGTGTAACATATACTTTATTCCCTTTTATTGCCAAACAGTATCTCATGGTATGGAGATATTACATTTTATCTATTCATCAGTTGATAGATCTTTGACTTATTTCTGCTTTGGGGCTATTATGAATAATGCTGATATGAATTTTCATGTCTACATTTTTGTGTGGACTTATGTTTTCATTTCTCATGAATATATACCTAGGAATGGAATTGCTGAGTCATCTGGTAACTCTATTCTTAACATTTTGAAGAATTGCCACTGTTTTCCAAAGTGGCTGTGCTATTTTATATTCCCACCAACAACGTATGAGGGATCCAATTTCTCCACATTCTGGACACTTGTTACTATTTGACTTTTTTATTATAGCTGTCCTAGTAGACATAAAATCATATCTAGTTGTTTCTTTGAGTTGCATTTTCCTGCTGGCTAATAATGTTGAGGTTTTTTATGTGCTTGTCTACCTTCTTTAGAGAAATGTATATTTAGATCCTTTGCCCATTTTTAATGGTTTTTTTATTATCTTTATATGTGTTTTATTATCTTTATATGTTCTGAACACAAGTCCTTATCAGATATATAATTTGCAAATATCTTCACACATTCTTGGCTTTTTCTTTTCACTTTCTTGATACCCTTGGAAGTACAGATGCTGTTAATATTGATGAAATCCAACTTACCTACTTTTTCTTGTATTTCTTATGCTTTTAGAGTTGTATCTAAGATGGCTTTGCATAACCCAAGGTCACAAAGGTTTACTCCTATGTTTTCTATTTAGAGTTTTATAATTTTTCTCTTAAACTTGGGTCTATGATCCATTTTGACTTAATTTTTACGTGTGGTATTATAAGGAGTCCAACTTCATTCTTCTGTGTGTAGATATCCAATTATTCCAGTACCATTTGTTAAAAAGATTACTCATCTACATTTTTTCAACCCTTATCAAAAAAATTAGTGGCTTATACATGTAAGGGTTAGTTTGTGGACACAATTCTGTTCCATTGATCTTTCTATCTATTCCTATGCCAGTTCCACACTGTCTTGTTTATTGCAATTTTATAGTAAATTTTGAAATTGGTAAGTTTGTTCTTTTTCAGAATTGTCTTGGCTATTCTGGGTCCCTCGCACTGCCACATGTTTTTAGGATAACTCCATTCATGTCTGCAATAAAAGTTTGCTGGGTTTTGATAGAGATTTCGTTTAAAGTGTAGATCATTTGAAGATTAATGCCATTGTAACAATATTAAATCTTCCAATCCAAGAACATGTAATGTCATTCCATTTATTTAGGTCTACTTTATTTCAACAATTTTTTTGTTTGTTTGTTTGCTTTCAGAGTATAAGTTTTATACCCTTTTGTTAAATTTATTTCTTAGGGTTTTTTTTGTTTGTTTGTTTGTTTGTTTTTGAGATGGAGTCTCACTCTGTCACCCAGGTTGGAGAGCAGTGGCACAATCTCAGCTCACTGCAACCTCCGCCTCCTGGGTTCAAGTGATTCTTCTGCCTCAGCCTCCTCCTCCTGAGTGGCTGGGACTACAGGCATGTGCCACCACGCCCTGCTATTTTTTTTTTTCTGTATTTTTTGTAGAGACGGAGTTTCACCATGTTGGCCAGGCTGCTCTCGAATTCCTGACCTCGTGAATCACCCACCTCGGCCTCCCAAAGTGCTGAGATTATAGGAGTGAGCCACTGCGCCTGGCCATTTCTTAGTATTTTTACTCTTTTGATCAATAGTAAGTAAAATTGTTTTATCTTTGAATTTTAAATTTTAACACAGTTCAAATCAGTGTGTCTGATTTCATCTCTTTCTCTAACAAACCAGGGTACCAGAACTGCTTCAGTTTCTCTGCCTTCTCTTTGTCTGTGATGACTAATGTATGAAGGTATCTGCTGCATCAAACTTTAAACTTCACATTACCCTTATTTTTGAGGACACAGTCCCACACAGCAAGTGGTGAGAAGCAAACAGTGGAATTGTTTTCTTAATTCCATTTGTTGATTGTTTATTGCTAATGTATAGAAATACAACTGATTTTTGTATATTGATCTTGTATTCTAAAAACTTGCTCAACTTGTTTCTTAGTTCTAATAGTTAATTAATTGATTCTTTGGGGCTTTTTAAAACAAAATCACGTTATCTACAAATAGAAATTGTTTTATTTTCTTTCTAATCTAGATGCCATTTATCTTTTTTCTTGTCCAATTGCCCTCACTAGAATCTTTAGTACAAAGTTAAATAGAAATGGGAAGACTAGACATATTGTCTTGTTCCTGATCTTAGACATAAAACGTTGTTTTCAATATTATGTGTGATATTAGTTAAGTTTTCATAAATAAACTTTACAGTTTGAGGAAGTTTCTATCCCTAGTTTGTTGAGTGTTAGCATGAAAAGTGTTGAATTTTATCCAATAGTTTTGAAGAAAATTTTAGACAATCTTGTAGGTTTTGTCCTTTATTCTTGTTTTTTACTTCTTTAATTTCATTTTTATTGATACACAATAGATGTACATTTTTTAGGTACATGCAATAATTTAATGCATTCATAAAATTTGTAAAGATCAAATCAGTGCAATTGGGATATCCATCGCCTTAAATATTTGTCTTTTCTTTATGCTAGAAACATTCAAATTATTTTCTCCTAGCTACTCTGACATATACAATAGATTACTGTAAACTATAGTCACCCTACTCACCTATCAAACATTAATTGATTTTTGATAAACTAATCTAATCTTACTTTCTGGGATCAACCTCACTTGACCATGGTGTATAGTCCCTTTCATATGTTATTGGATTCAATTTGCCAGCATTTTGTTGAGAATTTTTAATCTATACTCATAAGAAATATTGATCTGTAGTCTTCTCGTGATGTCTTTATCTGGTTTCGTTATCAGGGTGATACTGGCCTCATAGCATGAGTTGGGAAATCATCCTTACTCTTCTATTTTTTGGAAGAGTTTGTGAAGAATTGATATTACTTCTTCTTTAAATATTTATTGGGTTTTTTCAATACATTTTTTTTAAATGCAACCTGGGTAGCATGTCCAATAGGAAGAAATGAGTGTCCACCCTTTAATTTCATAACCCTGGAATTAATCCATGTAATCTATGATCCACAACAGTATTACCAAAGTTCGAGTTACTCATAGGAAAGAGAAAGAAGTTCTCTAATTCGTCCTTAAAAGTTTTCCAAGTTCAGAAAAAAAAAAAAAAAAAAAAAAATGTTGAAGAACATTAATCTCCGCAGGAAATGATACTCCTGTACCCGCAGCTCGCTGTCCCTCATGACCCCTCGCTAGGCGGGGTTCGGGGCCAGGTGAACGCTGATCTGATAGTTGACAGGGGACGACTGTGGCATCATCCTTGCTGCCGTCAGTATCCTGAGAGGGAGGAGGTTGGGCCGGGAGGGTCTCCCGGGGCGGGGCGAAGGAGGAGGGAATGCAAAACAGAGCCTCGTCCCCGGAACCCAAGAAGCAGCAACGCCCCTCACTATAAATTCGGAGCTGCCTCCTCGCCGATGATTCCAGCTCCTGACAGCCAGGACCCCAGGCAGCAGCGAGTGACAGGACGTCTGGACCGGCGCGCCGCTAGCAGCTCTGCCGGGCCGCGGCAGTGATCGATGGGGAGCTGCTGGAGCGGACCCAGCGAGTGAGGGCGCACAGCTGGGACGCCGAGGCGGCGGGCGGGAGACCGCACCAGCGCAGCCGGCCCTCGGCGGGACGTGACGCAGCGCCCGGGGCGCGGGTGAGTCCGCGCGGACCGCCAGGCACGCTTGGGAGACTTCAGGGGTGGGGTGCTAAGTTTCATGTCACGGTGTCCTGACTGCTGCTGGCTCTATACTGGGAAGCTCTCTGGGACCAAGGAAAGAGCGACCGTAGTTCTGGTCAACGCCTGCCCCTGGAGCTGGCCACACTTCACCAGATCAGGTGAGGGGCTTCTGGAACGGGAGGGAACAAGGTAGGTTTGTTTGCCACGTGCCCTGAAATTCTCAATCCATTTTGACCAAACTTTTCCTAGTGTAAGCAAGAAATTTACAGAAATAAGATGCAACTCAATAAACTTTCTTCCTGAGGCTTTTAGTTAACTCTTGTCTTTTAGCCATCATCTGAGTCGGAAACCCATACGACTCTGCAAGGCGTTAGTTTAAAAGTTGTGCTACTTTTGAGGTGAAGTTAAGAGTGTCCCCATCCCCGCCCTGTGCTTCCCAGACGATGTCCCTGCGCTGCTCACCTCCCCTTAGCTCTCTCCCTGCAAACCATAGCGGTGGGTCCTAGACACCGGACATCCTCCAACCTGGGCCAAACTCTCCCACCCTCAGGGTTCCCAGATGCTCTTTGAATGATCAAACTGAGGAAGGAGAAGCAAGATGTCTCCACACCCCAATCCCTACAGCCTTAGCCAATGCATATGTGTAACTGAGACAGGATTTTAGCAAAAGGTCTTCTGTTTCATGGGACTAAACAGAGCCTCTGGCGGGCCACTGCCCGGCACCCAACTCCATCCTCCGATTTTGTTAAATGTCCAGGTAAACATCTCCACAGTGCCAGCCTGTTATAGTCTCCTGAAGACCTCAGAAATTCTTCGCCAAAGTGTCTCCTTCTGCACCGTTTTTTGGGGCAACCATTTGTGACCTGGCTATTGAGCTCACCTGGGCCTCTTCTCTTTGTTACTAACAGCCTCGTTAAGTATTAAAAACCTACTTCCCCCACTCAGGAACCCTCTCCTAATGAAAGTTTGGGTACTCACTTTCCCCTGGGATCAAATTTGGGACTTGGCTACATTTATTTCCTGTGTCATTCTGAGAAGATAAAGTAATAGTAAAAGGCAAGCAATTTGGCACCCTATTGATCTAATTTATTACTTGGTTGAGCAACTTGTGCTTCCCCTTGAAGCTGCTGCATCCCAACATGATTCTCTTGTTAGTTACCACCTGAGGTTCTTGGATCTCCAGGTGTTTATTTCACATAGCATATGCTTTAACCCTCTTATAAGTCTTCTCTAAGAAAGGAACTGCCATACTTCCCTTGTCTTCTCTGGTGTTTCCCCAGCTATAAAGGCCCCACCTGCATGACCTCTCCTCGGGCTGTGATGTATTCCTGGGTGCCCTGGTACCTTCTCCTTCCTCTCCACCACCCTTCCTGACAGTGTAGGAGCAGGAAAGCATGGGGAGAAGGGAAATGGAGACTCCCACTTAACTTGCTGTGTGATAGTAGGAGCATTATTTCACAACTCTGAACCTCAAGTCTCTGCCCATAAGGTCCCCTACAGTGATATAATTCCTTCATTTCTTTTGTTTTTTGGTTATTGCTTTAAAATAAAAGTCTAAGCTTAAGGCTATGTTAATAGAAACTGCCCATCATAATTGCTAGGTCTCAACATTCGCTTAAGTTCTGTGATTCTTAGTTTCAAGTCTGTTATCCACTCTCTATCCCCGCCACCTTTTTTTCCCTGACTTCGTTGTTCTTTGTTCCCATCCTGAGGCCTTGATTTCCGGTTCTGCTCTTCTTTGACCTTAAACTGAATCAACTGTTCCATCATCCAACTCAAAAGAAAATTGGTTTTCTTCCACCAGTTCCACTGATGCCAATGGAAGACTTGTCTTCCTTGCGATTTGCAAAATGTCTTTCAGTCACTGGTGCTGCGGCAATGCTGCTGTCCCACAGCGTTCTAAGCTTAAATCTTTCTCTCTCTTACCCTGGGTCAGTATTCAAAAAAGGGCAGATTTGTGGGTTGCTCAGGTTTCTCACTTTTCCTTCTTTCTAGTTTGGGATCAGAGTTGTGTATTTGTGTATATAATTTTGTTTTGGTTTTTTGTTCCTGCTGCTACTTATGACTGCTGTTGTTATTTTGATTTGACTAATTAATACTAATGACTCATTTTCCCCTATGCTAGAGGGAAAATTAAGGAAGAAAAGTTTAATCCGCTACTTACCCAAAGGCCAGGTAAAATACTTAGCTGAGAAGGAATTTAAAACTCATAGTTTAAATGCATGATGCATGTCTGCTGTCATTTTATCTGTGCTGCCACAGTGTCCTTTCAAGCAGATAACTGAGAGTTACTGTATTTTGCCTTTGAATTTGTTACAGGGACAAAAATAGTGACCCCTCACATTTATGTGTTTTGGCTGCTTAATGCAAGCTCCTGCCTTCTAGCCCCATGCCTATTAGTTTACCTAGCCCTTTTTCTGCTCGGTCGTAACTGGAGAATGCCAAAGAGTCTCCCAAATAAGCTACCAAATTATGAATGGTGTTTAGAAGTTTGCAGTAAGCCCAAGTGTTGTAAAGATTAAAATGCTGTTTTGAAGATATGCTGTGGCAATAAACAAATATGGAGCCAGAGCAACAAAATGTGACCAAGTGTCCAAGCCTAGCTTAGGAACACTTTTCTCCCATGTTATCTAGCAAACTGACAAATCAGCTTTCTAACTCGTAATGATTGGAAAATGCTATTATTTTTCTTCAAAATAGTCTTAATATTTCTTTTTCAAAATTACCTAACATCATTGGATTATGTGGTTTGTGTTTCTTTTCACGTAGGTGCTTGTTAAAGCAGAATACTCAGTCTCTGATAAGCAACAGTAAATTTGATCGATTTGTATCCTAAATTTATCTATCACTTTACATTTTGTTTTATTCATGATATGAACTTTAGCTTCTAAAATCAACTTTTAATAGCTTAATATATAAAGCCATCTTAAATCAAGGAATATCTATTTGACTTAAGGTAGTATTCCACTGAATTGGCAAGTGACTACCATAATCCTATTAAAGCTCTAAAATACAATGTTTCAATCACAGAAAAAAAGTCTTATAATTTAAAGAACTATAAATTGCCAGATATTTCCCTAGTTATTACTACGTCGACAAATAGACAACTGGAAATAGAAAAGAGTATATGTTTAGAACAGTCATAAAAGGACTAGTGACTTATTGCTGCTAGCTGTGGTGTATTAAACATTAAAATATTTACTATCTGATTTTTCTTCTTTCTTATCATAGCAGATGCTTCGAAAAAAATTCTTGCATATGAAAATCAAAATTGTCTTCCAAAATTTTAAGTAACAAAAAAATTCATTATGCAGTATAAATGCTGTATGATTACATTACTTTACATTATTCTTATAGTTAATTTAGAAGGGTTTGAATTGTTTTTGTTTTGTTTATATTTGTTTCCTCAATAGGTGCATTCTCTAACTGTGTTAAGTAGAAACAAACGTCTACAGTCTGTCAGTTATTATCAGTCTCCTTCCTATTACCAAGAATATTTTTATTGTGTTGTTAATCTCACGTTTAATTATTTTTTTAACATTTAAAAGTTTGGAAAATGGGTAAAAAAATGAGTGTGCCTTGTTTCCTATTATTACAATGTGCCTTCCTATATCAAATCCCAATTCTAGATGTTCTTAAAACTTAAAATCATAGAATTAATAATCCTTCAGTTTAAGTCAACTGTTATGTGATTTCTCGTCCACTTATACACACATAGATGCCTTCATCTTCACCAAATAATGTAGAAATTTTATTTAGATCAATGGATTTAAGTACTCTGTATGCTTAACTACGAAATAAGAATATTGAGAAATACACATATGATTGTGTACTTTTTGTTTGTTTGTTTTTTGTTTTTTTAAGACAGAGTCTTGCTCTGTTGCCTAGGCTGGAGTGCAGTGGCATGATGTCAGCTCACTGCAACCTCTGCCTCCCAGATTCAAGTGATTTTCCTGCCCCAGCCTCCCTAGTAGCTGAGATTACAGATGCATGCCACCACGCCCAGCTACTTTTTGTATTTTTAGTAAAGAAGAAGTTTCGCCGTGTTGGCCAGGCTGGTCTCAAACTTCTGACCTCAACTGATCCCCTGCCTCGGCTTCCCAAAGTGCTGCATTACAGACATGAGCCACGGCACCCGGCCTGACTGTGTACTTTTAAAGAGAATTTGTTGTTGCCAATTTGCTAAGTTTATTTAGTTATTTTCTCATTCTATATTAGTCAAAGCTTCTCTTGTCTACTTTGGAAAATGAAGAATTATGTCTGTAAAATATATCAACAACAGTTGCAGATACTTACAGAGGAAATACTGTGGATCTGAGTGATATTAGGCCCTGAGGACACACGCCAAAGTGTAAAAATGGTCTTTGCCGTAGAGATATAGTAGTCAAACTAAGCACATATTTTGGCATGCGTCTCTAATAGTCTAATGCTAGTAGGGTAGGAAGCCATTTAAAAATGGCCCCTCCTTCTGTCCTGCCTTTCAGACCAGACAGAATGTCTAAAGTGGTCACACTGTTTGGTTCTGGCCACTTCTGTAATAACCACTGCTCCTTTCCCCTCCTCATGAGATTATAGCTCCTCTGATAGTATAGACGGCACCTAACGCATCCTTGTTTCCTTTTACTAAGTGTTCCACGAAGTCACTTGCTTGCCTGTTTGTTTTTGGCTAAAACTATAGAAAATGTTAAATACATTTTCAGACCCTTATATTAAAAAAAAAAAAAGTTAAGAAATAAATAATCTAATTTAGGTATACTATCCTATTACACACAATGACGAATTTGATGCTTTTGTCTGGTTAATTGAAGAGCTAAGCGTGAATACAGTATTTCAGTCTACAGCAGCAGTGGTAAGGGTAAAGTGGAGAAAAGAGTAAGGAAAGAAAAATATAAAAAAGAATAAAAGGTTGAAATATCAAACCTGTGGTTCTTAAGACAACAAGAATATTGGAATCACCCAAGGGGCATATGAAATCTGTACATTTTATCCACACCTTCTTTTCTCCCCGTCCTCATTCCCCCTGTTGAGACACATTGTATTAAAAATTAGGAGGAAAACATCTCACGTATCCGTTTCCATATTAGCCTCATGGGCATCACCTGAGAGTTTGTTGGAACTGCAGAATCTCAGACATTGTCCAGACCCATTGATTGCATAAGAATCTGCATTTTAGCAAGATCGACAGGTGATTCAGATGCACATTAAGGGAAAAGAAACACAGTACACAGTACCTGTGGCTTGTTTAGAATAATTATGAAGAGGTGTTTTCTTGACTTTTAACTAACATTTTTAATAAATGTTCCAAACACAATATTCAGTCTTTAAATGTTTTTTTATTTAATCCTCACAACAACCCTGTGAGATAGTTACTGTTTTATCCTCATTTTATAGATTGGGATACTGAGTAATAATGAGATAAATAGCTTACCCAAAAGCGGTAACTGATATAGTCGAGATGTAAATGTAAGAATTCTAATTCCATTGCCTGTTCTCTTAGCTGTTACCTACAGTATCTGCTCTATACTGGGCTACCTACTTTTTAAAGCCAACTAATTATTTGAAAATTTATTTAAAGTTTTAATTTGAGATCAAAATCTGTTTCCCTCAGAGATTTTTTTTTAAAAAAAGCAAACAAGATCTATTCCATTTTGGTCTAATGTTTTCCTGTCATCTTACCTTTAAGTGCAATAATGGGAAATTCTAGAAATTCCTTCTTTAACTGTTTGAAAAAATATGAAAATTATGACAGCCTGTCCAAATCCACTAAAATCTATTTTATATGCATACTTTTATATATCAATTATACTTCAATAAAGCTTTTTTAAAACTAGTAGATGACATACTTTTAAAATTAACTTTTGAGCCCAGGTGTGGTGGCTCACACCTGTAATCCCAGCACTTTGGGAAGCCAAGGAGGGAGGATCACTTGAGGCCAGGAGTTTGAGACCCGCTGAGGCAACAAACTGAGACCCCCCATCTCTACAAAAAGTAAAAAAAATTACCTGAGCATGGTGGCACACACCATGTGGTAGTTGGGACCTGTAGTCTCAACTACTCAGGAGGCTGAGTTGGGAGGATCGCTTGAGCCTGGGAGGTGAAGGCGGCAGTGAGCCGTGATCACACCATTGCACTCCAGCCTGGGCAACAAAGAAAGACCCTGTCTCGAATAATAGTAATAGCAATAATAATAACTTTTGATATCTCTATTTTTTCTCATAAAAAATCCAAAATTTTCTATTTACCTTTTGGTACTCTCATGCTATAAAGTAAATTCTCTCTTGGATTGAACAAGTAGTTATTTTCTGTTTTCTACATATATATAGACTGTTCAGCATTCCAACTCAAATTACATATTACTTTTTCAGCTTTTAATATAAATGCTTACTTATTACAAGCATGGTTTACAAAAATGTGGTAGAATATAGTTACTAACCAGTCAATGCTCAAGCAAGTGATGATGTATTTTAAACCAGTGACTCCCCACATGATTCAGTCCCTGAACTACTTCACCAGTGCAGGTAGATTCTCTGGCAGCCATCAGTTGGATCTGTCCAAATATCTCCTGTTTTGACAGGGGCTTATTGATGTTGGTCAAGACAGGTGTGTATGAGTTCCCTGGGATCATGTTTGAGGGGAAACCTGTGCCAACAGGACTGAGCAGCCACTTTTTCAATGGTATTGAGAACATTTGTAGAAGATAAAATTTCACCAGCTGCTTAAATCTAGAACTGTGGATATTCAGGTAGCACTGACATTACAAGATCCAATCTGTAAGTTATGGGTTAGGGCAAAATCAATCCAGGGCTGCCATCATGACAAGTAGTGGAAGTTGGAGAGAAGGAGAAATACCCAAAAGATATCTTACACATAGCAGGCAGAGTTTCTTAGTACTAATAAAAAATAAAGTACCAGTGATCACCCTCTATAGCCCTTAAGAGTCTCCTGGTTTCACTGAGCCCCAGTATTTGTGACTGTGGCTGAATGCAGTCTGCACAAGGTTTCCTTTTTAACAGTTGGAAAAAAATCTCATAGCATAGCATTTTTTCTAGTAAAGTTCATATACTTAACAACTTTATCAGCACATACATCTTCCCTTCACACTTATAATTTTATCAGCACATATACTTTACTTTTGACTCGAATTCTTCTTGCCGTCAATTCAAATGCTCCTGCCCTTAGAATGAGAATTTTCCATTAACCCAGCTTTAATAATCTAACTCTCTTTCCCATTCAAATGATGTCACTTCATATAAAACACATTGTATCATGATGTCTCCCAGCCCTCAGTTACACAGTTAATTGCTGCCACTTTATCATGAATGAAAAAGAATTTGATGTGATTCTTGGGTAATGATTTCTTGAGTATGTCCTGGCCTATTATCTACTGAGTTATCAGAATGGATTTTTGAGAGAACACACAATTATTCCCATTCCTTTTTAATTTCCATCAACTTAAGCCATATGATAGAACATTACAGTTGTTATATATTTTATATGAATACAAAATTAATATATAATTTATATATTTTAAAATATTTAGTGGCAAGGAAAGATAATAGTAAGTGAAAACATCAGTGTATAACACATGAATCATAAGTGTGATCCCACGTATGTGTATACCTGGTAGATGCTTGTCAAGGTGCCATTAAGGTCTTGGGTTATTGGCATCTTAATGAAATTCATTTCATTTTGTTAGGATTGATTTGTTAGTAAAATCACTTGCATATTTTTTAAATGCATGCATATCTGTGGAGTCAATAAGAAAAATTAGGAAGAAAATACAACAAATCTTAAGAGCTTTTGAGGTTTTTTCTTTCTTTCTTTTGTATGTACCTACAAAATTTTCTATAATGGATCTCTATTGATTTTATATTTTTTACTTTCTATTTGTCTTGGAATTTCTATTACTTTATTTATAATTCACTCTAGATTTTAAGTACTAGACAACTATTATTAACTCTCTGGAGACTGGTACTATAAATCTGACCCTTTCTGTAATTTTTTTTTCTGCAGTACACTAGCGTCTCACAAAGAGTCCACAGAATTCACACTGTCATGATATTTTATAGAAGAAATCATTTCATGGGAAATTTCTTTTGTTAATAGATCCTTCCAATGCTAACATTATTCTATATAACAATGCTAAAGTTAGTATGCCTAAATGCTCAAGTTGATATGCTAAAGTTGGTTTAAAAATTAACCTATATACAATCTTCTTGAATAAATCTTCAACTTTAAATAAAATTCTTATTTAAAAGTCTTCCTGTATATAATGAAAATATTGATGAATTTGACTACATAAAAATAAATGCTTATACAGTAAAAAGTACCATAAACAAAGTTATAATCTAAACAAGAAACCTGGGAACGCTCTTTGCCAGCCATTACATGTAAAATTCCAGTTTCCTTAACATAACATGAGCTCTTTAATGTGAGAAGCAATAATCGACCTAATTGAAACATGAGCAAGAGCCATGGCTGAGCAAACTAGTAGAAGAATTACTATGGAAACAGTGAGAAAATGAAAAGAAGTTCAACCTCATTCATAATTAACGAAATGCAAGTCAAAACAAAGATATGCCCTTTTACTTATCAGATAAAGAAAAAATGATTGGATAAAATCCAGATTCTTGGTATTATAACTTGGTATAACCTTAACAGAGGACGTTCTGTAAATATCTATCAAAAACGTAGCATATGCAAACAATTTGGTTCAACAATCTGTTTAGAATTTATTATACTGATACATTTATATAAGTACAAAAATTCATATATATATAAATATTATTATTGAGACGTTTTTGTAGCAGCCAAAAGGAAAACTGAAAAAAACAGATTAAGGCTCATTAATAGCAGACTGGTTAAATGAACTATGTATCAGCACAATGAATGAAATATTGTACAGCCATCAAAATGAATGAGACAGATTTATATATGCTGATGTAGAAAACCTGCTAGCCATAATAAGTAAAATAAATAAAGCAGAGAAGAAAACACTATGATGTACAAAAAGAAAAAACTATAGCTATACATATTTATATGCATGTGTATGCATTTTTTATGATTATACATATTTATATGCATGTGTATGCAAGTCCTAGAAGGAGACATAGGTAACTATTAGTAGTACCTCTGGGAAGTAGATGCAGAGAAAAGTAATAGAGGGTAAGGATATGTTTACTTTTATTTTACATCCTCCTATAACTTGACATTTATACAACACGTTAGCATTACTTCTGTGAAAAGAAAACAGAAAAGGTAATCCTTTAAAAGGTATTTTAAAATTATGGTAAAATAAAATTTGCATAAGCTTTATACTAAGTAGTAGAATCATTTAACCAAGGTTAGCTGTAGATTCACAAGTAAAAACCCAATCTATTTTCATATTCTTACATTTAGTAGCCATGTCTATAGAAAGAAATGGCTAGGAATGAGACTGCACTATTTTACCCTAAAACATTCTTTTTCTCTTTGCCTAATGTATATCTACAAGGGCATTGGGGAAGATGTTGACCACAGGCAGGAAGCTGATGAGATCCTGTGCCCACAACTTAATGCAATCTAGCTCTATATAAGGAAAAATATGTTCTTGATGTGAACCAGATGGTTTCATTCCCTTCAAAAACATTCTTAAGATGCAGTGTTGAAGCTTACTCTGTAAATTAAAAAATAAAACCTGACTCTATTCCGTGAAATGTTTTAATCATATTTTCTTTTAGGTTGATATTTGACAAACTGATCTAAAATGGCTGGGTTTTTATCTGAATAACTCACTGATGCCATCCCAGAAAGTCGGCACCAGGTAAATGCCTGACATCTACAGCAGTGGACCTGTCAGCAATTTTCTCTAATGTGTTAGCAGTGGGGAGAGTACAAGAACCCACACACACCATTATCTTGTGAAAGAAGTAGAGGAAGCAGAAAATAATGAAATCCCAGTCTTACCACATCCCCTCTAATATACAGATTAAGAGCATATGTATTTATATGGTTTTAAACATAAATAACATCAGAATTACTAAGTTATTTCCATTCATGTACTGATAATGAATCATGGAGAAAGTCCTTTGGCAAGGACTCCACGTGGCCACAGGTGATTGTTTTGAGCAGTGTTCTTCCTGTGTAGGGCTTGAGAGGACCAGGAGGGAAATGACTGTACTCTCTTGTCAGCTACTTCCTGGGCCATTTGGGTTCTTTGATACCCCAGTGCTCACTTTCAGAAGTCTTAAGACCATAAACCTTAACCGTTGACCTTCTCACCTTCAGAAAACCCAAATGTCTCAGAGTTTCATTCTCACAAACTTCTACCTGCCTCCAATGATGAGATATAGGAAAAAAGACAATGTGAAATTGGAGATGGAGGTGCCCTCTCAGCCTCTTTACAAGCATGAGTCACAGGGCAGGGCATTAAACTCTCTCGCAACCTGGTGTGGAGCACAGCAGGGTTAGCTAGGACTGCTTTGTCTATCTAACTCTTGTTACCTGGACCTGTGTGATATTTTTCATAACAAGAGTCTGGGATTTACCTAACTATTAAGACTATCCCCCGCCCCCCTTACACAAACTCAGTTCAAAGAACAAGCCCTCGGCTTCTCCTAGTCCCCTCCAGGGAAAATGAAGAGTAGCTTGTCCTATTCTGAATATGCTGTGCTCCCATTTTATCAAAGTAGAGGATAGATATGTAGGTGCTGGGTGGGTAGATAAATATTAGAGGTGATGCTGCTGCTTTGCTGTAATAGATTGGCAAGTAGGAATCATTTTCTGGAAGGTACTCCACAGTGGTGGTGTTAGAAAACTGTTTAGAATGCCTTTAATCTTGGAGATAAAAATAGTAATGCTTTACAGAGTTCTGTCAATGGATATCTTTAGGGATGTTTTGTTTTGGGAGGTTTTTTCTGATTTTGTTTTTTTCAGGTCTAGCGAAGCTTGGGAATCTGGACTGTACAGATTTTCCACAAAAAAATCCACTCTGGAAAGAGTGTATTAAGATACCTATCCTAGGATGACACAAAGGCAGTATACTTTATTTTACATCTTAAAAGTATTGAACAGAAGGAGTTTTGTCCATGATACCCCATCAGCCCAACAGCATGAAAAGCAGGACACTTACCCAGGGGGTTCTTACTGGAAATGATTCTTGGAATCAGCCTTCCTTCTACTGTATTTGGGAAGTCTTTGGTTTCTAACATTCACAAATCTGTAGCAAAGCTTCCCAAATAACTATGATGTTTTACTTAGGAATAACAAAACATGGAAGAAAACATTCTGTGAAATTTTAAACTTTTTCAAACCGTTAAGTTTCAGATGAATAAGCAAAACATACTTAATTCTAAGAAGCTATTTTTTGTTCATCAAAGAACTGATGTTATACCAGTTCTAATATTAATTATCAACTTTTCCCTGGTTTTCCTGTAAAATAATCTCCAAGGCCCTATCTCAATCCGTGGGCAGTATACTGAAATACAAAAAGTGTTCGCAAAAGGACCTTCTGAACTTTGCAGTCTCCCCTTAAAACTTTTACCAACTTAAAACTACAGAACTCTGATCTCTTATTGATTTAAACCAGTGATGTGTAAACAGCACTTCAGAGGTTGTTTTACAGGACCAAAAAATTTATGCTGAAATCTACTCATGACACATGGGAAAAACCTGATTAGTATATTTAAACGAATAAATAAAGAACCATATTCAATGGCTTAAAATTTATAGACCTGCATCATCCAATATGGTAGCCATTTACTACATGTGGCTATTTATATTTAAATATAAATTTATTAAAATTAAATAAAACTAAAAATTCAGCCCCTCTGTTGCATTACCCCCATCTCAAGTGCTCAGTAGACATGTGTGGTTAGTGGACAGCACAGATTTAGAACATTTCTATCATAAGAAGTACTACTGGACAGTACTGCTGTCAACACATTTATTAATAATGCAGCAGACTTTCATGGCCACTTGGTAAGAAAGTTTTCTGCTGTTTTAAACTTATTTGGGAAATTTTTAATACTTTTGAAATTCCAATTTCCTCAGTATTATATTATCTAATATACAGCTCTCACAGACCACTTTTTGTTTTTCCTGTTTGTTTGCATATTAAAATGTATAGGATTAAATGTTTCATGTGCTTTTCTAAAGTTGCAGTTCTTGATTTCTTAAAATTATGAAAAGAAGTACCCACAGTTATATTAAGAACTAAAATATATGGCTGTTGGCTTGGTTACTGACATTGCTGACAGCTCCAAGTAAGCAAAAGTAAAAGAGATGTAGGATCATTTTTAAAGGCCAATACTTTCTTCCTTACTCATTACCTTCTGTAAAATTCTGTAAGATTTTCTTGAGTTTTCCAATAATGATAAACATTTCTCCATCGCATAGACATAATTAATTGATTTTTTAAGCAGTTGGAAAGTCAAACACAATAAGAGCTAGAATACTTCTTATTTTATTTTTTAATAAAAATGTACATATTAGAAGCCTTTATTTTTATTTAAATTGTATGTCACTGATAAGGTGTGGATATTTGTCCCCTCCAAATCTCATGTTGAAATGTGATCCCCTGTGTTGGAGTGGGGCCTGGTGGGAGGTGTTTGGATCCTGCGGGCGGATCTCTCATGAATGGCTTGGTGCCCTCCCCATGTTAATGAATGAGTTCTTGCTCTGAAACTGTGACGCCTCCCCCTCTCTCTCTTGCTCCTGCTTTCGCCATGTGACATGCTGGTTCCCTATCACCTTCTCCATGATTGTAAGCATCCTGTGGCCTCACCAGAAGCAGAAGCTAACACCATGCTTCCTTGTAAGCCTGCAGAACCAGGAGTCAGTTAAAGCTCTTTTCTTTATAAATTACCCAGTTTCAGGTATTTCTTTATAGCAACACAAGAATAGACTAACACAGTCACAGATAACAGTAGTTTTTCATTTTTCATCAATAGAATGATCCTGCTATATTCTTAAAGTTCTTAGTCACTATTTGTCACTAATGTGATAACATTAATAAAATGTGAGTCTCAATTACTTTCCAGTCACTTATACCTAGCAGTTCAACTACATTTAGTTCCTGGACTAATGATCATGTGTTACACAAGGCAAAAAATTAAAAACAAATTTGTCTTTGAGTCATCAAAGCATCAAGGGTTTGAAATAGCTATATAACTAGCTGTGAAAAAGGGATATAAATATCCAGCTGGTATTTCCTTTACACATTTAATAGTATCATTTTCAATGAAAGCATAAATAAAATAAGTTTGGAACCAGTTTGGAATTTTAAATATTAATCTCAGAATCTTACTAACAGAAAACAAAAGCAAGATAAATGCTAGTCATTTGTGTCTGGGTTTTTTTTTTTTTTTTTTTTTTTTT
>NW_016818029.1:1269373-1323650 GCF_001698545.2 Rhinopithecus bieti | reverse complement strand
TTTTTTTTTTTTTTTTCAAGAAACAGAAATGAAGCTTGCTTTATGAAACATGTTTACTCCAAATAACCTACTATACACACAATTCTCAGTAACATTCTTTCTTTGCTTAAATAATATAGCCAGATGTACTTAGCACATAACTCTATAGAAAAGAATAATTTAAATTAGATTTAGACAGAGATAGATAGATAGATAGATAGATAGATAGATAGATAGATAGATAGATGATAGACAGACGACAGATTTTTTTAAGACAAAGTTTCACTTTGTCCTCTAGGCTGGAGTGCAGTGACGTGATCGTATCTCACTGCAGCCTTAAACTCCTGGGCTCAAGCCATCCTCCTATCTCATCCTGCCAAGTATCTAGGACTACAGGCACATGCACCATGCCCAGCTAATTATTTTTTTAATTTTTGGCAGAGATGGGATCTTGCTACATTGCCTAGGTTGCTCATGAACCCCCAGCCTCAAGTGATCCTCCTGCCTCAGCCTCCCAAAGCGCTAAGATTACAGGCATGAACCACTGCACCCAACCAATATTAATATTTTTAACAATTGAAAAAAACTCAAAGAAATAGCTTTTAAATTTAGAGGCCCTGTTTTGCTGACAGGAAAAGCTTGTAGCTGGAATCAAGAGTGCTGTTGTCTTTTCCCTTCAATTAGTCATTCCTTTTAAGACTTTTAAGAAGATTTAAATGTATGAGTCATTTTTTAAATTCCAGAAAGATCTAGTGTATCTCAGAAATGTAATAATACAATGCAGACCAGTGGAAAATAATTATTTATCTGAAACCGGGCCTTAATGCCTTTCCTGAATCTAAACAAATGTTCAACTCACCCAGAGAACTGGGACAACAGGAACAATGTGGTATTGCAAGTCCAAAATCCAATCCAAAGCACCATTCTTCCTCCCCACCTCTAGCCAAGGCCAAAATACTTCTGCACACAGTATAGACACCATAAAAAAACAGAGCCACTGTAGATGAAACCAGTCAGGGGTAAGAGCTGTCTTTTGATCTAGAGCTTGCACCTTTGCTCCTCAGTAATACTCCCAGATCGAAGAGGAAAAATAAGATGGGCAGTTTGCTGCCTCCTGGTCCCTCCAGCCTGGTCAGTGAACAGAGTGGGAAGATAAAACAGCTAAGTATCTTCCTTAACAATGCAAAGCAAGAAATCCAGTCTGCTTTGGGAAAGTGAAAGCAATGCAAATTCAGATCATTAATCATAAGAGCATCTCATGTGATATGCAGAATTATTGTATAGCAGTAATGGGTCAGCCATATTTTATTCAACACTGAACCATTAATGAATGCTAGTCTTCCTTTCACTTACAGAATGTTTATCTATACATGACTAAACAAAGAGGGAGCACTGGAAATGGTCCTGTGAAAAATACTGGCTCACAGTCTATCAGCTGAGTTTGAGGCAACTGAGGTAGTAGGAGGCTCCCCCTGGACTTCTGCTAGAATTTAGATTTAAATAGATGGATGAATTAGACAAAACATATTCTCTGAAAGAGTGAGAAATACAATATTCACCAATTAACTGAAGGAAAAATCTACACTGTGAATAAAACAATAAATGTGAATAAATTTGAAAATTTGAATTTTAAACTCCTTAAGATAATGTGACAAATATAACAGACCTAATTTAGCATCTTAAATAGATCTATGTGACCTATTTTGCAGTTTTATTTTCTTAGGACAATGCTTCAGTATCTTTAACTTTCATATTTAATCATTTCTTTTTCTTTTTTGGTTTCTATGGTATCACCATCCATCAATCCATATTGGTTGGAGGGGGCGAATATATATATATATATATGTCTCCCAAGAGAAAGTAATTCTGCAGTCTTCCTCAGCAGTTCAGTCTAACAATTAAGAACCCTTAAGCTAAATAGAAAAATTCATTTCACAGGAAACTTTTACTCAATATGTATAATTAGTTTTAGTTAACTTTATTAATGAAATGTCGCAAATCAATTAGGTTTGCAATAATCAGATGCCGAGGACCCGAGAGGTACCATTCCTCTCACAAGAGGGGAAGGTGATATACAATTTAGTTGGGAAGCAAATGTAATTAGATTTGATCAACTGAGTATTCCTGTCCTGATATGGAGTCAGTCACATACCCAAACCTGAGAATATATTTGAAAGAAGGTAGGAAAAAACCCAGTATGACTTAGAAAATGTCCTTGTGGTCCTATTGGCCACAACTGGCAGCCAAAAAGTGCTTTGAAACCACAGGTAGACAGGTTTTGTTCAGACAGGGCTATGTTTTAAATTTCTCTTTCAAATCTGAATGGTTTTACGTAGAGCAAAATATAAACTTTCCTATTTGTCACAGACTCTAGCACTCTTTAATGCCTTATACTGGGTGTTTCACACAGTTATTTAACTGCCAAAATCCCAATGACATTTCAGTTTGCAACTATCATGACCTAGAAGTTAGATATTGAACAGTTGTGAGGTACCTTAAAGTTTCTTCCCTTTGCCTCTAGAATAGGAATATCAAAGAAATGTCATGATGATAGGAATACTTTTGAGAGAGGATATTAAACACTGGGTATTCCTACTTAGGGCTGCAGTTTGCAGCAGATTCTATTGTGTTTCAGTCAATACGCGTTTTTGGACATCTACATGCCAGACACTGTCCTCAGCATTGAGCACAAAGTCGTGAGCAAGGCAGACAAAAATGCTTGGCCTCATAGAACTTACATTCCAGTGCATAAAGATGACAACAATCAAGTAAAATTTATAATATGTTGGATGGCATGGAAAATGGAAATAAAGTGGAAGGGAGGCTTCAGGTTTAGAAGAGTGTTTAGGGAAATTCTCTTTAGGAAGAAGGAAGCTATGTGGACATCTGGGAGAAGATCACTCCAGACAGAGGGTACAGCAAATGCAAATTCCCTGAGGCAGCAACATGCTGGCATAGTCAAGGCACAGCGAGTATGCCAGGGTCTTCAGAAACCACAGGGAAGAGTGGATAACAAAAGTGAAATCAAGTATTGAAGAGTACGAACTGACAGGAACTAGAGACATATTTAGAATGGATGCCAGCACAGGAGAAATGGGTGGAATTGTAAAAGCTAAATGATTTAAAGACTTAAAATGCTCTGAAATGTAGTGAAATATTCCCAAAACTGCAGATTTTCCCAAGAAACCAAGTGCATAATTTAGTCATCAATGACTGGTACTGTGGCAATGACTCTAGTAATTAGACACCTGCATTTTATGTCAGTTCCTTCTGGACACTCAGTTACCTTATTTGGTGCTTTTGGTATACTTCAAATATGCATTGCCTATCACTGACCTGTAATCCTCTGTCTCTGGGCCTGAAAATACAACTTTTCATTTAGTAGAGAGTTAGAGCTGTACAACATTGCCACTAGATTATTTTTAATAAAAGCTTTGCCCTTTTAGATAAATACAGCAATGTATTCAAACAAGTCCTAGGGATACCACTGAATGCAAAATGTCATGTACTAGTTTTTCCATTTAAATTATTTTATCTTCAAGTCTAATAAGAAAATTCTAAATAAAATTATGTATTTGGAATTGTGTGTGTGTCATCCATCCACATATAAGTAGGAATAAAATTACTTAATGGAAAATTTCAAATAGGCTAACTCTAAAAATGTGCAAATAATCTGAATGAGAGAAAACTATCCTCACTTTGTGTTATTTTTCAGTGGTAGCATTTTCTCATAATCCCCATGCTTTTTTCATGTCCTGCTATTCTTTAAGATTTCCTAATGAGGATTAGGAAATAGGCGTATTTAACAATCTGTGTTCACAGGTTGGAAACAAGAAAATGAAGACTAATAGTTTCTCTCCTGCTAATTTGATTTTCTACAGCTCCTCTCCTACCAGCTTAGGCAGAGGACTTAGTTACTATTTCCAACAGATGGGAGCCAAGGAAAAGACAAGCATCTGTGATGTCATGCCTCCCCCAGATGGGTAGCTGCCTCACCAGCCTCCATTAGAGACATCCCCCAGAGTAAGAAATAAGAAATAATCATGAGTAGAATGAGAAAAAAAAAAAAATGCAGCTTCCTTTATTTGAGAAAAACAATAGTAGCTCGACGCTGGGAAGTTCTGTGGCCTAAAGGGCTTTGAAAGTAATGCAATTTCTGATAAAAATAGATGCCATTATTCTTGCTTATTGTCACTGTTTTAGTCAAATAAGATTTTAGCAAGTGTATTTCAAATTGTTATAAATCTAGGTAAATTGGTAATTAAACACTATCATTAGAAAGTATTTTAATATCAGAAAAATTGGACCATAAGAAAGTTAGTTTACCCTTGTGTTCATATATACATGTGCTTCGTGCTAAAAATAGTTAAAATAGTTTTCATTTACTGAGAACCTGTGACTATATTAATTAATTTAATTTAATCTTCATATTTCTGTGACCATTAGCGAGTTTGTGACTTGGATAACTTTCAAACAACTAGCACCCTGATGGAAATCCAGAATTTTGTTAACCCAGATCACAACTGCATACTTAAACGCTATGCAACAGTGGCACTTACCCCCAAACTGTATCCTGTCAAAATGCCTTTTTAGCAAATTAAACTGAATTGTGTTCAGGGATCTGCAGGTCTAAGCAACATTAGGGAAGGGGTAAGGTGGTCCTCAGCAAGGCCCTTTTCAGAGGACTCCACCAGTGCCCTTGTCCTCCTCGGCAGAGCTCCTCAGCCATACTCCCTTTTCTAGTCTCCCCTATCCCACAAGGGAACCTTACTTCTCTCATAGAAGCCCTGGTCTCACAGAACTAAAAAGGAGGCTCCTATAAATGGGGTTGTGTTGAGTGACAGAGATGTGGGGCTCTTTAAATTGAAATATAATCCAAAGAGAACAAGATCTAGTAGAATTTAGGTCCTAAGGCTGGTTAAATTTCAGGTCCCAAGGCTGGTTAATAGTACAAAGACAGTTATTTATTTATAACTAGTACAAATACAGTTATTTATTTATAACTATACAGGAATTTATTTCCCAGTACCTTTTGTATTACTAACATCCCACAAAACCAGCCATGTAAGGAACTAGAACATTTTGAGAATATGCAATACATAACCTTAAACAAGAAGTTTTCATTCCTAATTTAAAAAAAAAAAAAAAAAAAACTAGTTCATCCACATACTTCCTTCAAATCCTCTTGCCACTGATTTCTCTCCTGGAAAAGAGATATTATACAGCATTTTAGAAAAACAAACCATCTCTAAAGTCACAAGGAGTGGAATAATCAAAGGGTTGGAAAATTGCATTTTAAGCAAGATTATTGTTTTTTTCTTCGAGTTCTCTGAATTTGAATAGTTTCTTAACCTTAGTTTTTTAACTGCTCTGAAAATGATTTCTGTCCCTGGTGGACTCTTGTTTCAATGCAGTATTTTGTCTGGTAGAGTCACAGAGTTAAGCCATCATTCAGATGAGGAAAAAAAGAGAGAGAGAGAGAGAAAGATGAATTAATCTCAATGGCACAGTCTCCTTATTCAAAAAATAAAGATAAAACTAAATCTCAAATCCAAGAATGAATCATCTTTGAGATTCTCCCAACTTGTGATCTAGTTTTAAGGGCAAAAAACTTTAGGGAAACTGTTGGGAGAGCAACTGGTACCTGGTACTGTTTCACACACATGGCCTTTCTTATCTATTGCTCACAACACTTTAGACATAACTGGAATTGTTGCCTTTATATTGTGTTGCCATTTTATAAAGGAAGACAGAAAGGATCAGAGAAAATAATAGTGAATTTCTATTAATTGGACACTTACTGGTGTCAGGCACTGTGTCAATCACTCCATCTGCATTTTCTTATTTAATCCAACAACAAAAAAAAAATAGGCTAAATTATCTTATTGGCTCCATTTTCTTTACAGAAACTGAGCCTAAATTTCCCAAATGGCTAACCAATGCCAGGGCAAGCAACTCAAATTTGGGAGTAATTCTGACACCTTGGTTCCAACCATTTTTCTCCCAGAAATAACCCACCAAATTCACCAGAGGCTAAGATCTTAATTAACTGCTACAATTGCAGCATTTTAAAAAAATATAAATGAGCACTGTGCTAGTATTTAATTATAGGTTTATACTGATACTGGGTGCAAGTATAAGCTAACATCATTTTGAATTATAGTAGAAGAGTCAGCAGCTCTGAGAGGAATGTTCAGGATAGAATAAAGCAGATATTTTTCTGTCACATTTCAGTGAGGAAAATTGTTAATTCGTATGCCACCAGCCATCGGCAGAAATGCAACAGGAAATGAAGAAAAACTTAACTACTTTAAATACGGTGGTCTGTAGTACAAATTATTGTGCTGTGAATTAGTTTCCTTCTGCTGTAGAATTGATCATTTTGATTATGTAGACAAGCAGTGCAAGACATTACTGAAATTATTCTTGAATCCTAGCTTTGAGATCTATATAAAACACTAGGCAATTTGCCTGCAAATATATAGAAAACACTTTTTAAAAGGATTGGGATGAGTTATTTTCCCCTCTGTTAAATATTACCCTTTGAAATGAACCCAGCTGATCTGCCAAATAACACTTGGAAATTGTTGTGTTTTAATAAAGTGACAGACTGAGAGGGAAGCCACACTAAACGTCCTTATGCTTTTAGAGGCGTTACAGGGCAGGAACATTATGCAATAATGCCTTTTAAAAGAAGTGAGCTTCCTAGTATTACACCTTGCCTGGCAACAAATGTAACCACTTAGTGAAATGCGGGCGTAATTAGAATCTATGAAAATCTAGCATCAGAATCCCAAACCTCTATGCAATATTCAGTAAATTACAGCTTTTATGTCTAATATTTTCAACCATTCTGCTTAAATATGTGAATATATGAGTGTGGAGTTCTTTAGGAGGCCTGCCCATATGCTAGGGAAAGGTTTCGTCATTTCTAATCAGGATGACCCTGTAAATGGGACGCCTCATGTTCAAGTTTCTGGAAGCCTCGGAGCCTGGGCTGCTACTGGCAGAGGATAGACCCAAATGGACTACTCTAGTGAAAATCTCCAGGTGAACGTGGAACGCAGTGAAAAGCTGGGGTATCCAACTTGCAGTTGAGGCCACCAGCAAGTGTCACCTCTATTATAACGTTAACCAGGCAAGCTCAGTCTCATGTATTAGTTTATAAAATTGCAACAGAGCCTTATAAAATAAGACTGAAAGGACATTAGTTTTGTTTTGTTTTGTTTTTTGTGAGAAGGAGTCTTGCTCTGTCCCCCATGCTGGAGTACAGTGGCGCGATCTCTGCTCACTGCAAGCTCCGCCTCCCGGGTTCACGCCATTCTCCTGCCTCAGCCTCCCGAGTAGCTGGCACTACAGGCGCCCGCCACCGCGTCCGGCTAGTTTTTTGTATTTTTTTAGTACAGACGGGGTTTCACCGTGTTAGCCAGGATGGTCACGATATCCTGACCTCGTGATCCGCCCGTCTCGGCCTCCCAAAGTGCTGGGATTACAGGCTTGAGCCACCGCGCCCGGCCTAGGACATTAGTTTTTAAACCGATATAGTATGACTAATTAAATGAAATTTTATTTTAAAACCCTCATAAAAGTAGTAAAATTGGTGTTTTAAATAAACCAAATGGGAATTCAACCACTTTAATTTTTCCTTTTGTTCCAATAGGAAAATAAATGCTTTAAAATTTGAAGTTAAAACACGGGTTTTAAATATATTGAGATAAAAACTGTTTTGTATAGGCATTTTGAAAAAAATAAATTTTGTTCCCATGATTTGTGATTGGCCATTGATTTCCGTGTTTAAGAGTATGAAGGTGTGCTCAGCTGTCTACTAGAAATAACAGGGGAGATTCAGTCTTGTTCCAAATGGAAGGGCTCCTATTCGGTTTTCTCCTTCATTTCTTAAAGTGTTGTGATTTTTTATTCCCTGGTGTTATGTCTTGAGATTTTAAATCTTAAAACATGCAATTAGGTATTGAAGTTGAAAGCTGAAAGTCTCAGCCAGCTAGTACTGGTTTTTTAAAATAGGTAATACAGACCTCTAGTGGTTGAACAGTTTGAAAGCCTCTGCAAGAAAAGGAAATTGTACAGAAAGTGCCTGCATTTTAAGGGGAAAATTTAGTTAAAATTATTCAGATGACAAAATTCATATATTGCATAGAAAAAAAAAGCCAGAATGGGCTTCAAGAGAAGGTGGCATGCTTCCTGTCCTTTTAGATGTTCCTCAGTTCCTCTAAATAAGCAAAAAAAAACTCTGGCCAAAGGCACAGCAAGAAGTCTGGATCTGTATTATTTTTCTCTAAAAGATCTTGTGAACAGAGCTGCTAGATCTCTGTATTGTGTGAAACATATATTACCTCACTGGAGCTTTGCTTCCTTTATACTCCAGGGGCTCCCCATGAAAACAGAATCTCCAGCCACCTCAACTTGCCTGTCCTGTTCTCTGGTTCTGTCCATAGGCAGCCACACTTCAGTGAGCTCAGGGATTGGATGGCTCTTTAGTCTATACGAGAGGGAAACTCCATGTGCCTCTAGACTAGTGCTTCTCCAACCCTAATGAACACCCAAGTCACCTGAGGAATCTGCTTAAAATGCAGATTCTGTCCCGGTCTGTGGTGTGCGGTGAGGCCTGAGGCTGTCTTTTTCGTAAACTCCCAGTTGATGCTAACGCTGCCCATCCAGGGCCACCCGGAGCAGCAAGCCGGTTCCATGACAGCTCTCTTTATTTTTTAGTTACATTTTTTGTTTTTACTCATTTCTTTTTTGTTCGCCCTTTTACTTTAATGACATCTCTTACGTTTTTAATATTTGGATCTGTAAAAGATATAAAGTTCTCTTTCACTTCACTATGCACAAGTATTTCTGGCAATCTGTTATTGAAGTTTTGAGAGGTTGATCTCACATTTTAAATATAGATTCAGTGTCATCTCTTTATCTTGAAAAGTTCTTGATAGTTGTGAGCATCTCTCTAACTGTTTGAAGCTGTTGGGCACTTGTAGCTACAATTAAATATCTGATTAGCCATATTGGGAGAGTGGGTTAAAACAGGTTTTGTGCATGTGGTAGATGTGTAGGAAGCTAAGGGCCCAAAAAACAACCACATCATAAAATCAAGCAGAATAACACACACACACACACACACACACACACACACACACAGGCTCAAAGCATAAGTGTCAACAGATCAGAGGAAAGCATGGGAGAATGTATTTTTCATACCAAATCTATTAAAATTCTATCATCTAAATAACTTCCCATCATAGCATGTGGTCAACTTTATTTTTCAAATCCATAATTTTAGAACTTATGTCATGGGGTAGTCTTTAAAAGGCTCTTGCAAACTTTTAACATCTAGTTTCAAATCAAAAATAATATGTTAACAAGCTGTAGCATAGAGGGAGTACATAAATTATCATCATTGCCCTGCATGAATAGTAATTCACAGGTTTGGCTCAGACACAACTTAGATGAAATAATTAACTATGTACAGTACTTAACAACATAAAAGTAATTAATCTAGCTGCCTCATACTGGTTTGGCCTAAATAAACATGCAATAAAAAAGCCATAGGATTTTATTATTTTTTTACTCACGTTACTACTTTAGTATGTTGGAATTGTAATATGTCAGAAGAAAGATATCTTTGCATTAAAAAATCATTTTCTTTTCAAATGTTAATGTACTGATTATCACTAAGTGAATTCCATATATTTATAATTGTGGGCAGATGTTCTCAATTAATAGTTTTATTCATTCTACTTCACAGTTTAGTGAAAATGATTATTTTAAATTAAGGTGTAAATAAGAAAAAATGAGCTTTTGATTACTATAAATCACACAGAATTTGTTGGTGGTACTATAATCCTGTGTAGGTATAGCTTTGGCAAAACATTTCAGATAAGCTTGTTTTTTGCCTCATGGGTTCTGGGAGGAGGTGAGTTGTCTATTTGTCCTATAAGGTCTTTGCCAGCAGGTTCAGAAAGGTAAAAGGGCAAGGTCATTAACTGGCTAGAGTGCAACAAAGAAGGTAGTTATCCCTGTGTGGTCAAGAAAAAAGGGCTCAGGTGATCTTGTCCAGGAGAGAGTAGGTTCATTCAGCTTCAGTCCTTTTGGTAAAAGCCCACTCTCAGTGTATGAGTGTTCCTTTGCCTAATCATCTAGACTATAACATGTTTTCCCCTATATGACTCCATCGATTAATTGTTGCAGTATTATCCCCACTTCATAAATGGGCAGAGAGGAGGATGAGGCTGAGTAGTTCTTCCAAAATCAAGTAGCATGTAAGATGTAGTAGCAAAACTCAAACCCAGAGACTTCTGCTTCCAGCCAAGATGGAATAACGGGGACTAGATTTACCTCCCCGTCTAAAACAATTTTAAAAACTGGACATACATATGAAACAATGATTTTCAAGAGAGTGGACATCAGATAACAAAGGGCAGTGATCCCTGGAGGATAGGAAACAAATGACCTGGGATTGTCCCAGCCCACTGCCTGGAGGGAGTTTGCAGGCATGATACAGGGATGGTACACCCAGGTGGAACTCGGGGTCCTTCCTGAGTTGAGGAAATGGAGCTGGGAGTCCAGAGAGGCCAAGGAGGCTAGAGTTCAGAGTACCAGAGAGTTAAGAGCTGCACAGAGAACCCAGAGATCTGCAAAGGGTACCCCTTGTGCTTCAGTGCATGTGGGTAAATAATCACCCAAACATATTAGAGAGAACAAGCCCCAGAGGTCATCAAGAGCTAGAAAACAGTTCCTATTTCCACCAGTCACAGTGGAAAGTCTCATAATTCATGGAGCATGAGGGTAGCATACTCATTAGGTTCTTGCCTCAGGAATGGGAAAAATTTAGCCCTAGACTAATTGCTGCTCTGGTCCCACCTGAGAAACCTTAAAAGTCAGACTCAAAAGAATTAAATTATTTGCAAGTAACTCAACTGCTTTTCAGAAAACCAGATGGAGAATTTTTGTAGGAATACACAAGCATCCAATATCCAACAAAGTAAAATTCACAATGTTTAGCATCCATTATAAAATCACCAGGCATGCAAAGAAGCTAGAAAGTACAACCCATAAAAAGAAAAAAAATGAATAGAAACAGACCCAGTCAGTAATGACACAGATGATAGGATTATTACACTATGACATTAAATGGTTATTATGACTATTTCATATGTTCAAAATGCTTGATGGAAGTTTGAACATATTAAAGACATGGGAGATATTATTTTTAAAAAGACTGAAATTGAACTTCCAGAGATGAAAACTACAACGTCTGAGATGAAAACTTAAACTGGGACTTCAGATGCTAAGACTACATTTGTTTCACATCCCCCACAACATTCTTCCCTGGACACTGAGTTTCCTCCCAGCAGCTGAATACTTCATGCTTAATACTTTCTTAATGCTGAACTCTCAGAAAAAGTCCTTCATTCTAAGAAGCGGTGGGAGGGTGCCACTCTGTAGCCCCTTTCTCATCTCACTCTGGTCCCTGCTGGCCTGGAGCAGATTCCACTCCCTTCATGCACTGATACTCCACTCTAGACTGAACGTCCTCACGAGGTAGCCATCAAGCCATCAGCAGTCCTCAACATGACACCTTCTGAGTCAGTTACAAGAGTTTGCATCATCAGACCACCATTTTCCATCTCTGTTTTCTGACTCACCCCAAAACTCTAGTTAAAAATCATGACATGTTATCTCTTCACATGAAATACAGTTGATAAGAAAGTCAGCATTTTTGCGGCTCCCAACGCTTCATATCTAAAGAGCTGTGTATGAAATCATGAACTATGTTCTTCCAGCCAGCCAAGCAATTAAGCAAAGTATACATGTCCACATTGTGCTTGTACAGAGTTTGAAATATGCTCATGAGAATTAAACTATTTTTCAATAAATCTGAAAAATCAACTTGCTTGTCCAGGAAGTTTTATTCGGGATAGAATCCCAAACAATGAATGCACTAGCCAAGTGTTACTATTAATCAGAAACACTCCATATTCATCCAGGATTAGTCCTGTGTAACTCCCTCAGTCAGTGTAGCAATATGTTCTCTTCATGCACTTTGTATGTGTGTGTGTGTGTGTGTGTTCCCAAATCTGCAGTGAATGTATTTAGAAAATATATTAGTATCAAAAATACAAATGTAGCCTTAAAACATAAATGTACAGATAATTTCATACTTGTAGCAGTGTTCACTTCAGAAACACTTGACAAGAACTATTTAAAAATAAATATTTTCAGTATTTATTTAAAATATTTTGAAATGTAAACTCCTCACCAGTCATATAGCCAGGGCCGTTGAATGAGTGTGGCTCTATGAAATAGCTTCAGTTCCTTTCACTACTGATGACCTTTTGAACACTAGATAATATTTGTCAAGTAAATGTCAAAATAGTATGCAGGAAGAACCAAATCATGGATTCTGTTCTGCATTCACTCACATAGAGACATCACTTTGGAGCACTTTAGAGCAGCAACAGCTCTGAGAGACGTAACAGTATGCTTCACAGGCTAGAAAATGAAAAGGGAAAATAAGTTGCTAGCAAGAACAATGAGGGATAGGGGTGAAGTTCAGGCTGCCGTTCTGAAAGCTTTCTCAGACTGGGTTAGGTTCATCTCACGCAGTGCAGACTGTGCAGGCTGGCTGTGTGAGATCAAGGTAGACAGTAGCCTCGTCTCATCACATCTCTGTGTTTTCCCATAACCTCCAACTATTCAGCCATGAATTGCTAAATGTAGAATGGAAGGGGGAATGTCTAATAAACAGAGACATACTTCAAGTCTTCAGTCTAGTTAAAACATTGGAACAAGGGTCTGCACCATCTTTCTGGGGCTTGGAGTCTCTTCTTAGTTCTAAAATGAGATGGTTGGCCTGGATCCTAAGTTTCAAAATTGGCAGCCTTTTTAACTAAATCTAATCTGCAGAAGAGTTCTGTTAGGTTCCACAGTGTTGGGTATATATATATATAGAGAGAGAGAGAGAAAACATTTTAAAATAGGATATTTCACATGAAATTTGAAATTTTAAGTTTATATTTTAAAGTTAGCTGTTTACCCCCACCTCATTACAATTGGCACAATTGACTATAGCTGAGAAGTGACCCTTTGGTCCCCCTCCAAGAAAGGGGGAGGGCCCTCCATTCACCACCATGTCCACTTCAGCTATTTCTCCCAGCCTATATATGTATTTGAATATGGAATGTCTAGAGACTGTAACAACAATACAATGCTACGAATCTCTGACTTACAAGGAATCTCTTATGAATCTCTGACTTACAAGGAAAACAAAAGACTGTAGAGAACAGTAGTTCAACCACATTTTAGGTTAAAATAGACTTTACTTGGATAACCTGACAACCAAAACATCTTTGATAATATAGTAATTGTGTATGTTTACCAGACAAAGGGCATACATATATATTCTTGTATTTCTCTGAAGAAGAAAATAAATAAATTCGACCCATAAATTTCTTTCTATAGCAGACATTTTTGTGACTTCCTGACTCACAGGAGATAAAGCTACCCTCCAAACCTAAACCAAAAGTCTGTAAGTTGAAGAATGACTTTTTATGTAAAGAGAACATGGTAGTTTCTGATAAGATATAAAGACACCATGTAATTTATCTAAGGAATGGCTCTAAGCTGATCATTGATTTATTTATACATCTATAGCTACTGGAATAGACTGATTCCAAAAATGTATTTTCTCTGAATTGGAATCTTTTTCATATCAAAATATCCAAAATTATTAGCATATTATGCTATTCTCACAAAGTCCTAATGAACTTCACAAATCTGCCTGCTCTATACTGAGTACAAAAAATATTTAGCCTAATTTGTTTTTCCATTATTTTATATAGTAATAAAGTAATACCAAAAATGTTATTACCAGAAACAATACAGTGTTGTATAATTATTAGAAAGTGAACTCATGAAATCCTATTAAAAAACAACAATTACCACATGTTAAGTCAGATAATTCACAGAAGAGACTTATATGAATACTAGGGGAGCTGTAGGCAACAAAATTTTTCTCTGAATCCTGCATTTTGAAAAAAGTTTCTGTCATTTAATTAGTTGAGATTTGATTCACCAACCAAAGGTCTATAGTGTGATATGTTTTCTTCCTCCATCGTAAAGTTAACTTAAAGTCATCTGCACTTTATGTGTTTATTCTTTCACTTCTTCCCCAAAAGTAATTCTTTAAATTGCTTTATGGGATTAATAACAAATTACATCATTATATATTATTGTATTATTAGGGCTTCTAACCTCATTCTAATCAATTTCTTGGCCATATATAATAATGCAACAAATTGCATCTGTAAAGTAAAATTTTATGAAGCAATTTACTTAGTATATGTATGAGGACATATGAATACATATTGAAAATATTTATAGTGATAGTAACAATATTTATTATGTAATATACGGCAATTCCCCCACCCAACTTTTATTTAAACCTTATGTTAACAGCATAGAGTCTGTTTTTATCCCATTTTAAAGATGAGGAGACTAAGGCTCAAAGAGGGTGAAAAAATTGGACAGTTACACAGTTAGTTAGAGATGGAGACAGGTTCTTTTTGTTTTGTATTGTTTTTGTGACAGAGTCTCATTCTGTTGCCCAGGCTGGAATGCAGTGGCGCAATCTTGGCTCACCGCAACCTTCGCCTCCTACCAGGTTCAAGCAATTCTCCTGCCTCAGCCTCCCAAGTAGCTGGGATTACAGACATCCGCCACCATGCCCAGCTAATTTTTGTATTTTTAGTAGAGACACGGTTTCACCACGTTGGCCAGACTGGCCTCAAACTCTTGACCTCTAGTGATCCACCCATCTCGGCCTCCCAAAGTGCTGGCATTACAGGCGTGAGCCACCACACCCGGCCAGAGACAGGTCCTTAACCCTGACCTGTGAGACTGCAAAGGTTAGCTTGTTTCTTATGAGGCCAGCCAGATAATAGACTCTGCTAACATTAATTAAATTAATGTTCCTTTTTAAGATTCTAGGTGCTGAATATATATCTCTTGGTCTATAAATTAGCTCTGCACCTCAGCTGTTTAGTAAACTTGTTTTTTATTGTATCTAGTGTATTCTTACTGAATGGGTATAATATACTGTCTTTTGAAGAAATTATTTTGTACACATAATCTTAAAACACTCTTCCAAGGGCAAGGTAGAGGCTTCATAGTATTAATATCATTTCCATTTGTCAGATCAAAGTTCAGTGAAGATTTAATGATTTGTCCAAGATCTCAATTTCTAGAGAAGCAAAGAAGAATCCCCAAATTCTAGTTCTAAGTTTTTTTTTTCCCTTCTAAATCCTAAATCCTCGCGTTCAACTGTTTTTTTTTTTTTTTTTTTTTTTTTTTAGACGGAGTCTTGCTCTGTTGCCCAGGCTGGAGTGCAGTGGTGTGATCTCAACTCACTGCAACTTCCACCTCCTGGGTTCAAGCGATTCTCCTACATCAGTCTCCTGAGTAGCTGGGATTACAAGTGCACACCACCATGCCTGGCTAATTTTTGTATTTTTAGTAGAGACGGGGTTTTACCATGCTGGCCACGCTGGTCTTGAGCTCCTGACCTTGTGATCTGCCCACCTTGGCCTCAGAAACTGTTGAGATTACAGGCATGAGCCAGAGTGCCTGGCCTGCAATCAACTGATTTATGTTCATCAGCTTCTTAAGTTACTTTGCTCTTTTACTCATTTCCTTTGGTTTTATGTATTAAGATTTAGCATCAGCATTCATAATATTTTTTCACTCTTAATTCTGAGTGTTTCCATCTGAATTTTTTTTTAATTTTTGTAGTTTATGGGCTTTTTCTTCCTTTACCCCCAATTATCCAGGGAAGGCTGTGTGCATCTTTTGAAAACTCTGATGTTCTCAATGAAGAGACCTTTTAAATGACCTTGTTTGTCCCCCCACCGAGTTGCATATCACAACTTCAAATGTCTCACTAAAATGTTACCCATTTGGCATCAGTATACAGAAAAGCCTGCACTCTTGAGATAAGAAAGAACAGTGGTGTTTTCATAGTAAGAGAATAGAGTTCTTAATGGGAAATGGGGAGAGTATAATTTCCACTGATTTAGCTGGTCTTTCAAACTTTATGGTACTTTTCTCCTTGAACTAGCCTATAAGACATTTGTACAGAAAATACCACAGGCATCAAATTTTGGCCATAGATGTCTATTAATGTTGCTCCTTACAAAGCTGTTTCGCTGAATTGTTTCTCCTTGCTTACAAAAACTACTCCATACCTTTATTAGTCAGAAAAGCAGTTTTGTAGAGAAGGCAAGTAACAGAGAATCAAGTTAAGTAAGTGAAACTCTCTGATTGTCAAACTTCCAGAAAGTAACGTTTGTAACTAGGTATGGTATGTTTGTCCTCTGTCTTTCTCACTTCTCTCTACTTGGTTTCTAATGAAAGCCTTGATTACATGTTATATTTAATGTACTGTTCCACAAAGAAGAACAGGCCTAATGTGAATGCACAGCTGAATTTACACTTAAATATTGCAGTCAGTTCAGACCGGAAGGATACAGATCAATGGCCTCTGACCCTCCGCCAGATTCCCTGAAGTGTCTATGGCAGTGATACCACAAGAGGGCAGGGTTTGACTTCCGGACTAGGTGGCTTCCTCCCTTCGGTGCAGACGTTGGGGCCACTACAACATCCATCAATCTCTTGAAACCCTAATGATGAATCTGAGCTCAAATTCCCTCTTCAGCTCTATCTGTGCAGAATCCTGAAGTTATGAAAAATGCTTACGGAGGGTAATTTCTAGAATGATCTAACACAGCAGATATTTAGTAAACTCCCTGTTTGAGAGCTCTCACTAAGCACCCAACACAGCTTTAGACTTTGGTTACCCAATAGGATGTTATCTTTTGTGAGGGATCTGTAGTTTTCCTGGGAAGATACAATGCATGAAATAAAAGCCTCCAATAAAATTCAGTATACAGTTAATGTATTCCATAAAAGGTGAGAGATACAAATTATCAAAGGTTTAAACAAAAACTAGGGACCAGAGCAGGGTTTTTCAGTAGCAACACTATTGACATTTTAGATTAGAAAATTCTTCGGTGTGGGAGCCTATCTCATGCATTGTAAAATGGTTAGCAGTATCACTTATCTGCCTGCTAGATGCTAGTAATACCCCCACACCTCCCTCTCCCACACTGGGAAAATCAAAAACGTCTCCAGACATTGCCAAATATCCCTGGAGTACAAAATCACTCTGATTGAGATGCATGAGACTGGAGTATGAAGAGATGACCATACCAAAAAATAAAAATAATAATAATACAGCCTTAAACCATTACTTACAGAATGTCAAAAATGTAAGGACCTGCTCTCTATTCCTGTTTCTTCACCTGAGAAATGGGAATAATGATGCCTTCCCTCGTAAATTGTAGAAATGAAAGCAATTAATGCAACAATTGGCACATAGTAAGCATCCAATTAATGATAAGTGATCAGTGTTACTATTGCTAATATTAAGCCACTATTATAAGTCCTTTCTATTAATCAGCAGAAACAAAAAGAAGTATAAAATAATGGTACATTTAAAAAAAACTTAAAGACTTGTATGTCATTTTGTGCTAAAGTTATAAAGCTGAAAAGATTGAATTGACATTTTCCCCATTGATAGAAATCATCTCAAAAATGCTCCATCTTCCTTGTGAAAGCCAAAGGCCACCACCTTCCACATCCCCAGCATCTGATGAGTAGTTAATGATCCAGAAATAAACTGTTAGATGCTTCAGAGAATTTCTACATATAGAGAAGTTCCATGTAAATATTTCTCCAAGAGGTGGATTGAGAATGATAATTCACTTTTACCCTCTTAATTTAATTTATAAGCTTCACCTATCTGGCAGGAGATAAGAACCAAAATTAACTGAAGAGAAAAAAATAAACAAATGATTTCAAGTGACCATGATCTTCAGCTGGAACCAGTAACCGCAAAAATTTTGGAACTGCAAAGGAACTGGGCTGAAGAAGTTCAGCCAAAATTATTTGTTTATAAAAAGTAGAGAGTGTTAGATATTTCTATCACACTGGCTTATCTGAAATTTCTGCTGGCTCAAATGAAATTGTATTCTTCTATTTCCTGCTGTGGGGTTCCTTCCCTGACCACAATTACTTTTGGATTGGAGACTTGTAACTTTGAGAACAAGAAGAGCCTCAGCTTAGCTAGCTGGAAGAACCAGAGGAGAGTTTCAGTATCTCCTGAAGAAAGAAAAGCACTAACAGGGTTGTTGTAGCAGCATTCAGGACGAGTAGAGTCAACATTGACAGTTTCTGACTCAAACAGTTTTGTTGCTGGTAATAAAAGCAGAAGTCACATGCTGAATGTGAAGGTAAGAAAAGGAGAATTTGCAATGGCAAAGTTAAAAACAAGAGGAGATGATGGTCTTGGTATGGCACAGGATGTTAAAAAAATTCTCCTGTCCTTAAGGAGTTACTGCTATATGAGTAATGTGCCACTTCCCTGCATAGCCTTCTATGCAGAAATGCTATATTTCCACTTCACAACACAGGAGGTGCATTTTATTTTACATTTAGAGGAGGAACAAACAATCAGAAGGCAAAAACTGGTGCATTATTTTATGTAACTCTCTTGGAAAGAGTTCATTTTTAACTTCTGCTCAGACAGCACACAACTACTGGGAATATATTTTAATTTCAAATCTGATGTGTGACATCTGGTAACTCATTTATTGCTAATGAAGTTTTCACAGGAAGCAGCAGTCATCAGTAGCTCATCTTATTTTTCAGTTGGCAAAGTGTTGTTTACCTTTTATTGGCCTGGCATCGGTGTCTCTTATCACAGTCTATTTAATTAGAAAACGCAAGTAGCCTAACATAGAAAAGAAATGGAGTGGTAGATAATAGTAGATAGAATGGTCTAAATATTTTTATTACAGTGATGTAATATCACTGTAATTTATGTTTAAAAATTATGTAATACTCAAAAGGAATTCTCAGGGCTGACAAAACAGTCTGGTCCAAGCAGCCTCTCAGCAGTGCCTTTCAGCCTCCCCTCTCTGAGTCTTTCCACCCCTTGCTCCTACTTTAGTTTCTTCCACTTCTAGCACCACGTGCAGTTTCCCAATTTCTCTTATCCAAATTTGCTCACAGGGAAAAAAAAAATTAAACTAGTCATTTACACCACAGTGTGAACCTAGTTCTGTCTCAGAAGGTATGAAGGTGGGTATTCCACCCTACCTGAATTATAGGAATTTCAGATATCTGTGAACAGGTGCAAAGGGGATTTTACTAGATGACATCCTGCTGGGCACACTTTACGCCAGTCCTGAATGGGTAATAGAAATATGCAGTTTAATGAGTAAGTTTCTCATATTCAGTTTTTGATGCTTCATAAATGTTAAGTGAAAACATTTTAGCTGAGGGTACTTTTGTTGTTTGTTGGATTTGGTTTTGCCTGTTAATCAGGATTATCAGCATTTAAGCCAGAGTTGCAAATTAAGTTGCCTACAGGGCAGTGCTTTTCAAATATTAGTGTGTATCAGAATTACCTGGAGGGCTCATTAAACACAGCTTGCTGAACCCCACCCACAGAGTTTCTGATTCAGTAGGTCTGTGGTGAGGCCAGAGATCTGCATCTCTAACAAATTCCTGGGTGATGCTGATGTTGTTGTTTCAGGGACCACACTTTCAGAACCATTGCTAGAGGGGCCAACTAGGGGACTTCTGTGAGTAAAAGCACCTACACTGTGCTTCCAATACAGCAGCCAGCCCCAGAGTGATGAGCACTTGAAACGTGGCTAGTGTAACTGAGATGTCCTGGAAGCATACATTATACCCTGGGTTTTGAAGACATAGTACAAAAACTGTGAAATATCTTAATAATTTTATATGGATTACATGTTGAAATGACAATAGTTTGGATATATTGGATTAAATATTTTATCAAAATTAATTTTACCTGTTTCTTTTACATTTTAAATGTTTTAATAGAAAATTACAATTATATATGTGTCTCACTTTCTATTTCTTTTGGACAGCACTGAACTACAGAACCATAAAATAGAGGGGATATTAGTGAACTACAGAAAATTTAAGTCCCAAAAGCTGTAATACTCTGAGGACTAAAGAAAATATATACATTGATCAGATTTGCCCTAAGGGGTCAGTTTGTACCCAAACATTTGCTGCCACAAGTATTAAATGTAGAAGCAATCCAATATCTACTATTTTACTTTTCTTTCAGGGTTAATCAAGTCCCTTGTTATAATTCTTCAAATAGAAGCATTATTATAATACTGAAAATATTTCTGCTGAACTTCCAAATAAAAAAATTTAGTAATATTTTGAAAGTCTAAGCTTTATTTAATTCATTTTACTTACCCTTATATTATAGAACAATTACATTTTTAAAATGCTTTTATGTCTTCCAAAGAACTTACTTTTTATTTTTAGCAGTCCATGAAATAGAGGTGAGAACAGGTGTTGGTATTCCCATTCTAAATATCTTGTAATATTTAAAGGAAAACAAAGTGAAATATTAGGTTGTGTTGCCGGTTATGGCAGAGCAGACTCTTTGCCAGGACAGCAGTCCAGTGCTTTCTCTTCCAGGCTGTTCTGCTATTCCTCAATTTTTACAGCATTTTATGTTAAAAAATAAATAAATAAATAAAAGTAAAGAACTATAATGCATACAAAACTGTGTTTGAAGAAAAGAAACCTATGTGATAAAATCAAATAAACATAACCCTTACAGCTTTAGTTTTCTTAGAACAGAGGCCCTTTAACTCTTCAGAATGTTGAAACCTTCTCTTGAAGTTCTCTTATAATACTCTGCCCTCACCTCTGTGTTTTTATCTGGGCAATTAGACCACATTAACTAATTGCTAAACTTTAAAAAGCTGTATTTTCTTACAAAGAATTTGAGAATAGGTTGATTTTCTATGGTATTTTAACAGTGTCACATTGTGCTCCCCTCTTCACAGGACCATATAATCTTAACTCTCTAACTTCATGGCAAGCTTTTAGTTTTGATTTTCAACCATGTTCCAAACTGTATTGTTTGACCTGGTAGTGTCAATAAATAACATAGGGGATGTCTGAAAGGCTTACAGCTTTTGGCCATAAATGGAATGAAGCAAACTAGTCCAGATAGGGCCCAAACTCGTAACATTGACCTCATTAGTCTAAGACCACAACCAGCTATCCAAATGTGCCTGGAAAATATTTCTTTGAGTAATAGTTAATCTTTTAAAAGAAAGAAAACAAAACCTGTGACTATGATCATCTTATGTTGAGTTTCTTTATTCATCTTGAGTAAACAGTAAATTTTTTTCACCTTGTTGTTTTAATACAAAAGTTCTTGTGTTTAATATAGAATATTATTAAATCAGTGTGGGATTAAAAATATCTATATAGATAGTTGATTTAACAATATATGATAGCATTAATCAACTGCCTTGTTATAATTCTTGAAATTGTTATTATTCTACTTGTCAAGCAATTTTGCCCTTCTCTTCAAAAGATGCATACCTATTCAAAGGAAGGATTATAAAAGTTCATGCTTCGGAAATTTTTTTTAAGAGTATAACCAACTCCCTGAGGATACAGGGGTCTAGGGAAGCTAAATGACTGCTTCAGGGTCACCCAGCTAGTGAGTGGGAAAGATAAAATTAGAACCTCAGTCTGCTCCCACATTTTCCACCAATTTGCAGACTATCATTAAAGAATATTTCTTCCGCAATCAGAACATTGAGCAATTTGGAGAAACATGTACAGTATATTGAATATTCTAGCTTCATTTAAAATTTATGGTTATGTGGCTTGTATCATGTTAAAAGCTTTAATCTAAAATGAATTGTCATGTGGCCAATAACCCTAACATAAAACTCATAATACATATAAATTCTCTAATATTATCATAATTTCTTAAGGGTGCAAATTAATTAGTACCTCTTTTCCTGCCCAATAACTTTCCTCACGCCCCTTAAAATGGAATTTGAAATGAGATAAACAGTTGCTGCTGCTGAATTAAAGTTTCAGAGAAATAAAAGTGAGGTGGCTTCATATACAAAATCTGTGGTTTTGCTCAGAAGTTGGATGAAACAACTGTTATTGACTAAACCCACATTGGTGCTGCCCTTTTCTCTGTTGAAAAGAAAAGCTTGTGAGTAGTCTCCAAGAGCCATATTATTAAAAATGATGTTTCCTCCCCATGATGGCTGAGATACTAATCCATTGAAATGTGGCGATAATTCTTGTGAGAAAATTCTAAGTCTGTAAGTTTGAAGAATTTAGAAGTGTAAGAGGACAGGGGTTCATTTACTTACAGGCCTTCTTCCAAGTTAGGTTTTATTTTCTTTTTCTCCTAGTCTCTGGAGTCTCCTCTCTCCAGACACCCTGGAAAGCCATTCATGGCCTTTCATATTTAACGTAAGAGTATTTTCTACTAACACCAACATGTGGAAGAAAGATGTTTAAAGCATGTGAATTAGGCTTGATCATATATCTTTCATTGGTACCTGTTTCTCTTTACTTTTTGGAATAAAATAAAAACAACAAAAACAGCTAAGAATTTGGGATAGTGATGTGGGTGGGAGGGATTGGGACATTCATCACAACTGAGTTGTTTAATTTATAGTAAGTAGGAACTTTTAGAGTTTAGAGAAGTTTAAGTGTAGTTTAGAGTTTCATTATCAGGCGGTAGTCTTGAATAATTCCCAAGAAGCTAAAATGTGGGATTAACATTTTACTTTCATTGTAATTCATATCCTGAATATACATTTTATTATAAATTATAAAGTTTCTGAATTTCCTTTCATAAAACTGGGTTCTTTGGGTTCTTAGTTATTTTGGATGAAACAAAGGGGAGGGCTAGTTGGATATGATGGAACATGTAACCACTGTCTCTACAGTTAGTCACAATTGGTACATGCAGAATTAGTAAAGCAGCTTGCCTTGTTTTTATGTCTTGTGAGGTCAGACGACAGTGGATGATATTGACTTGGGAAGAGGACCAGAAGTCACTATTTACCATGTACACATATCAGAGAGTCATTTATTAAGTTTGAGGAGATTGGATCTTAAGTACTTAATTAGAATGATATTAGTAATTTTAATAAAATGTTTTGCATTGAGAACTATTCACTCAGAAATTGCAGGGGTGGACAAAATCATCTCCAAATAAATCATTTAACATGAAGTTAGGCTAGGATTACCAACCAAGAGCATGGCATTCTCCCATGTATCTGACTTAAAAGCAATTCTTGTCTCTTGCCCCATGGTGCCAGGTGGTCTGCCATGCTTACCTCTTCGTGGCTGCCAGGATTCCCGTATGGAGGTAAATATAACCTGTAAAGGCTCAAATACTTCATCAAAAGCCATGACTATAATCCAAAGCTATTAGGTTTAGGCAACTTATTTGGAAATTATCAGCTTCAAATAACATGTAGGGCAACCTCAGTAGAGATGAAATGGATGAAGCAGGCATGGAAACTGCCCTTCCTGCCTTAAATACAAAATGCCAGATCACAGTTCTCAATAAAAGTTAAGACCACATTGGGCCAGATCAGGACTAACACTAGATACACAGCTGAGATAAAGTTCCAGTGACTTTGGCAGTGTGAAAGTCAGGACCACCAGGCACATGTACTGAAGGCAATTTAAGTTGTGTTTCCCGATTAAAGGAACTGAAAAATCACTGCCTATTCATGATGAAAGACTGGAAAACTTCTGAAGACCAGACAGAATTTGAGAGTGGTATAGATACTACACTACCAAATACTACAAATATATAGTATCTGCAAATATATATATATAAGGTTGAAAACTAAGCTCAGAAATGAGCATTAAAAACTCTTCCAGATCAAGGGAGTGCTGTACCTCCAAGCTGAAGTTTCACAAGCTACCATCATCCAGACATTCAGTCTTCCCAAGCAAGTTAATTCTCACCAAAAATGAACACAGTCAAAGATTACAAAACCTAAGCAAAAGTCCATCATCAAGAAACAGTGTCCATAGGTACAATAAATAGAATTTATGCCGGAGGAACTATAAATAGTAAAGCAATTGGGTAAGGGCTCTTAACAGACAGATATTGAAAACGTTAAGGAAAATAAAAGAAGAAGTAGACTTCATAAAATAGGAACAGAGGGCTAAGAAATAAGAACAAGTAGATCTGAAAAAGAAACGAGTAAAAACCCTAAAAGTATTAGTGCCAATTTCTATGAGTCAATGAATTCACAAGTGAATACCTAACAGTTATTTCCTGTGGCCTTACTTGGCGGATGGAGGCAGGAGAAGCAATATAAGAGCAGAAACAGTTGTTTTCTACGTCTGAATTACAAAATAGGAACAATAAAGACAATAGTTTATTGAACAGGATGGTTTAGTGAGCTGTCCAGCACTATAAGCAAATGGCTTACAAACATTGGCCTGCTCTTTTTGATGCTTGAGAGAAATACTTTGATAGAAGATTATTCCAAAATATAATTACTTGGTCTTTTAGTTCTCTCTTTATTATCATAGGACACTATGGGGAATTTCTTTTCTTTAGATTGCAAACTAGTTTTAAAAAGAGCTTGTAATGAACAATTTAATTAGATTGGTTTTGGCTTGCCTAAAAGCTTAAGAAGGTATTAATATTCTAATCAAAAGTCTTGGGAAAGCATTCTTACAATAAAAAAAGGAAAGAAAATCTTCGTTCTTACGCTTTAAGAACCAGGAAAGCTGTCGAAGGATGTAAGGTAACTCTTACAAAACCAATTGTTAAATAAATGTGGTTTGGCCACAATGAGCCAACACCTATGTTTGCCACAGACTTAGGTTCCCACCTGACTCACGGCAAATTTATTCAGCTGCTTAAGATTATTTTTCACTCATACTTCAAAAGAACAGCAGCCTGGAATTTTTAGACTTTTAATGGCAACGGAAGGAACTTACCTATGATAAACATTTTTCTTTACTCTCATGCTTTCTAAACCCGTGGCTGTTCTGAGTCAATGTTTGCCTTGCATTCAAAAAATAATAGTAAAGATTCGAGTAAAACATATTCATTAAGCACTATTTGAAAGATATACCAAGTGCTTTCACATTATCTCACTTTATTTCTACAAAGATCATGTGCAATAAATATCACTGTTCTTGTTTCCTACAGATGAAAAAAAAAACTGAGGGTCATTTTCAGAGAAATTGGATGACTTACCCAGAGCCACACAGATGTGTACGTGGCAAAGGAAGATTCCATTTCAAGTCTTCCAACCCCAAATTCATCTTCCTTTCCCTAAGGGGAAATGGTACTATGGAATTCATGTAAGCCACAGAGCTTGGATAAAAGGAATAGTAAGACCAAAAATAGGAAAAATAGGAAGAGGTGGATGCTCCTTTGTTTTTAATCAGTGTTCTACCTGCCTATAACTCTTCTGGGAAAAGAAGCAGGATGTGACTGAAGCATAGCTGCTTTCTAGATCTCACAAATTTGGTTTTTCTAGTCAATCTCATCTCTCTATCTTTCGACTTCCCACCAAACCAGCATCTGTTCAGCTTCAAAGAAAAAAGAGGCCCACTGTTTCCCAGTCATTTATCATCAATCTAAAGTAACTGCCAATCACAAAAGTCCCATCTTTATTTCTTTGCTCAGAAACAAATTTCTCGAGGGAAGCTTATCGGTAGCAGAAGTGCAGACTGGGAAATGACCTATGTCATCCTCCCATCTAGAAATACCCAGTGCACGTCCAGATCCCACACCCCCAAGAGGGTTGTGCAATATCTATTAATTTATGAGAGCTGTTTCCCATAGATGATGCTGCAGGCATTAGTAAGGAGGGGAAAGTTCAAGCAGTGACACCATCTCTACTCCACCTTGGCTGATTTCCAGGTGCCATCTCCTGATCCCTCTCCTCACCCCCACTGCCCTCTCGCCATCCTTCCCCCAAACCCCACACTCCCCACCAATCTGGATCAGTGATAAACACAGAGTGTTCCACATGCCTTTGATATAACATTCAACACACTAAAGATAATACTGCCTTTAAGGCTCCTGTCCCCCCGGCTAGACTCCTAAAGGAGAACTGTGACTTTATTCCCCTTGCATCCTGGACACCCACACATAGTAGGTGTTCAGTGAATATGTGATGAGTTGATGAATACCCACTGAATGTGCCATTTGCCTTGCTTCTTCCTTGTGCTTCCTTCCACCGTTCCTATCGTCTAAAATACTTCGCCCCTTTTCCTCTACCCTCGAGTATGAAAAAATTTGTTTCCTTATTGGGTAGGGAGTCCTGGTAATTATACAAACATTTATGCAAAATGTTCTTCTAATTGGTATATTCCATGCTATGTCCAGATTCTTTCAAGTGAATTCTCATTCAGGTAATAATAACTCACCGAACTTTCCAAGGATGATCCCCTAGCTGTTCAAAGCAAACTTTTATATATTAAATACCAGTCAATATGAATCAATGGTAACTGAAAAAATGGTTGATAGCTTGTGAAGGAGTTGGACTACAGAACTATGCTTATAAATTGATCCTCACAAAGGCAGACTTTTTCTCATAGAAATTGTATTATGAATGCTAGTTATAGTTTGAGACTAGTTAATACAATTCTACTCACTCCAAACATAGGATTAATGGAACCCACATGAGTTGTGTGCTGTCAAAGTAGAGTCAAGAGGAGAGAGAAAAAGGAGAAGAAAATTTCCTCCCTGTTCTCACAGCACAGGGCACCCAAGGGCTTCTACAGCATAAAATGTACTCCCTTCTATTTTTTACTGCCCTTATTCCCAAGCTGAACCAAATATTTACCTCCGCCCTCATTTTCAGTTATGGAGTTCACCCAGGCCCTTTTCAACCTTCGAGGTTCCTTAACCTTTACATTACTAATTCTTTTTCTAAGTAAAATCCAGCTGATCTCTACTAGATGGTTAAAAGGATAGCAAATAGGTAAATTAATCCACATTAAGGCACAAATGACTGCTAGCCATAGCCCTTTAATGACTAATTAATTTTTAATAAAGAATATGTGTTTATATAAATGAATGTATACTTCTAAGTTGGCATAAGTTCAGAAACAATAATAAGATGAACTAGAAAATCTACAAGCTATAGGGAAATCCTCTGGGTGAGGAAGAACTAGTCATACATCCCTAAAAGCCTAGCCCTAGTTTCTGTTATTTCTTCTTTTCATCTTCTGTTTTCTAAACCACAAGTTTCTAAAAGCACCAAGGAATTTTCTACCTGTTTATTTTGTTTTGTTTTTGTTTCTGTTTTTTTTTTCCAAGGTGAGGCCCAGGTTGACACTGAGTATTCTCTGTGAAACTCTTCAAGGAGCAACACGTGATTCCACAGAAATCAGTCTCGATACGCTGCATTCATAGCTGTAAGTTCTATGCTGCTCACCCATTCATTTGTCCATTCAGTCACTCATTCATGAGACATTTGTCATCTGCCTCCTGGAATGTATCAGGCCTACACCAGTAAACAAGGAAACAAGTAAACACTAGTAAATTTTAAACAGGCTCTCCCCACAAGCAACTGACAGACCAGTGGAGAAGACAGATATGTCAACAGATGATTACAATAAAGTGTCAAGGATGGGTGTGGTGGATCATGCCTGTAATTCCAGCATTTTGGGAGGCCGAGGCGGGTGGATCACCTGAGGTCAGGAGTTCAAGAGCAGCCTGGCCAACATGGCAAAACGCCATCTCTACTAAAAATACAAAAATTAGCTGGGCATAGTGGGACGCACTGGTAGTCCCAGCTACTAGGGAAGCTAAGGCACGAGAATCACTTGAACCTGGGAGGCAGAGATCACAGTGAGCCAGGATCACACCTCTGCACTCCAGCCTGGGCAGTAGAGTGAGACTCTGTCTCAAAAAAAAAAAAAGAGAAGAAAAAAAGAAAGTACCAAACCTACATCCAAAGTGTCAAAGGGCTCAGAAAAGTTGGGAAGGCTTTACCAAAGATGTGACATTTAGGGTAGATAGCACCTGTTTGTGGGTACCAATGTCCCCGTGAGTCAAAGAAGAAAAAGATGTACATTATATAAGCTGGATACCAAAAAGGAACAATAACGAGGACATGCAACCAAAAACTTACATAGGGAGAACAACTTCATTTACTCAGGGAAGGCGAAGAGGCCACTTAAGAACTCCCTCACATGTGTTCTCTCTTTAAAGCTGACTACTGGAGTTGTATCCCTTGCACAGCATCCCTTTGCACCAAAGTGAACACTACTTTAAGAACATGTGTTCAGCTCTCCTGAATGCCAAGCAAACCATGCTTGGCATGGCAGTGGTGTCTTATTTCTGCTGCTCTTTTTCCCCAGGGCATGCTATTACAAGAGAATGCTCAGCCGTGTTCATCTGGGGACCTGCTCCTGGTAGAGCAATAGGATCTGTGTGCCCAGCACCACTGCTCACCTAGCTGTCCTGGCCTATGCCCAATGCTAACCTTCACCTCAGAGTGTGGCTGTACCACATTTGGTGACGTCACTCTCGCTGAACTTTCAGCCTCCTTCCTGGGACTTCCTGATGGACTCTTATCCAGGGCAGAATGTGTTGATTTTCTAAATCACATAAATGAAGAGCTTGACTGTTGATTATGTAGAAAATCAGAGCAAATATTTGCATGGCTTTGTGCAGTTCATTCCTGAGCATCTGATTCTTCCCAGAATTCCAGAAAACCTGCTGCTTTCTCAAGCCCTCAGTAAAAACATGCTTTCTTGACAATCCTGGCCAAACCTATTCATCTGACATCTTTGTTACACAAATGGTTAACCACAGGGTTAACTTCAGAAATGGCTGGCAGATATGAAGGTTAGAAGATTTGTGCACTTTTGCTAGACTGAGTTGGAAGTTAAAGAATACATAGTTACTGACTGCAGAGGCCTGGAAAGCAATGGAAAAAAATCCTGTTCCTCAAAGTTGAGCCCTACCTCCTACCCCTCTTAAATCAATTGCCACAGTGACCAATTTGTCAGTCACCTAAAGGCAGCTATTCTGACCACTTAAGGGAGAATACTTATAATCTTTATACCTAAGTAAAGATTGTGAGAGAAAAAAATGATTTAAAGAATACGATATGAATGTGTCACACTTCTAAGGTTAATGATAAATGAACTGGTCCTGCTTACCTCAGGAAAACTTTCAAGTCTTTCTGAAAACTAATTTAATTCAGTAGTATTTTCTAAGATTTAGGTTATGTTTTTAATCAATTTGAAAACTAAGATTTACTTATAGAAAAAAGGAAAAGGATAGGTTTATTCACATAGAACCCCAATTTCACTTCTCTGGATGATATTTACCATTTTCTACAAAAGCAATTATGTTCTAAAATTTAAATGTGCATCCTTAGGCTTTATCAGTTCACAGAGTTTCCTTAGGAAATACGATCCAGTATTTTTTCCTAAGACAAAAGTTGAGTTACTACGTTTATGACTGAGAAATGAACGTTCGTTTGTTTGTTTACAACAAGAATTTTTTTTTATCATTTTATTTTTATTTTCCCCAGGTGCATTTGATATAGTGTTTGTGACAAATTCGACCCGGGAGATCAAAATGATTCTCAACTCATCTACCGAAGATGGTATTAAAAGAATCCAAGACGATTGTCCCAAAGCTGGAAGGCATAATTACATATTTGTCATGATTCCTACTTTATACAGTATCATCTTTGTGGTGGGAATATTTGGAAACAGCTTGGTGGTGATAGTCATTTACTTTTACATGAAGCTGAAGACTGTGGCCAGTGTTTTTCTTTTGAATTTAGCACTGGCTGACTTATGCTTTTTACTGACTTTGCCACTATGGGCTGTCTACACAGCTATGGAATACCGCTGGCCCTTCGGCAATTACCTGTGTAAGATTGCTTCAGCCAGCGTCAGTTTCAACCTGTATGCTAGTGTGTTTCTCCTCACGTGTCTCAGCATTGATCGATACCTGGCTATTGTTCACCCAATGAAGTCCCGCCTTCGACGCACAATGCTTGTAGCCAAAGTCACCTGCATTGTCATTTGGCTGCTGGCAGGCTTGGCCAGTTTGCCAGCTATCATCCATCGAAATGTATTTTTCATTGAGAACACCAATATTACAGTTTGTGCTTTCCATTATGAGTCCCAAAATTCAACCCTCCCGATAGGACTGGGCCTGACCAAAAATATACTGGGTTTCCTGTTTCCTTTTCTGATCATTCTTACAAGTTATACTCTTATTTGGAAGGCCCTAAAGAAGGCTTATGAAATTCAGAAGAACAAACCAAGAAATGATGATATTTTTAAGATAATTATGGCAATTGTGCTTTTCTTTTTCTTTTCCTGGATTCCCCACCAAATATTCACTTTTCTGGATGTATTAATTCAACTAGGCATCATACGTGACTGTAGAATTGCAGATATTGTGGACACAGCCATGCCCATCACCATTTGTATAGCTTATTTTAACAATTGCCTGAATCCTCTTTTTTATGGCTTTCTGGGGAAAAAATTTAAAAAATATTTTCTCCAGCTTCTAAAATACATCCCCCCAAAAGCCAAATCCCACTCAAACCTTTCAACAAAAATGAGCACGCTTTCCTACCGCCCCTCAGATAATGCAAGCTCATCCACGAAGAAGCCTGCACCATGTTTTGAGGTTGAGTGACATGTTCGAAACCTGTCCATAAAGTAATTTTGTGAAAAAAGGAGCAAGAGAACATTCCTCTGCAGCACTTCACTACCAAATGAGCATCAGCTACTTTTCAGAATTGAAGGAGAAAATGGATTATGTGGACTGAACTGACTTTTCTAAAGCTCTGAACAAAAGCTTTTCTTTCCCTTTGCAACAAGACACAGCAAAGCCACATTTTGCATTAGACAGATGACGGCTGCTTGAAGAACAATGTCAGAAACTCATTGAATGTGTTGATTTGAGAAATTTTACTGACAGAAATGCAATCTCCCTAGTCTGCTTTTGTCCTGTTACTTTTTTATTTCCACATAAAGCTATTTAGAATGTATTAAATTGTTAGAGGAGCAACAGGAAATGAGAGTTCAAGATTGTTCTGTCCAATTTCCAAAGGGCAGTAAAGCTTTTGTGCCTGTTTTTAGCTATTAGCAACTGTGCCACACTTGCACCTATTACTGCACATTTTGTACAAAGATTTGCTAAGCAGTAGTTGTCAAGTTTCAGATCTTTTTGTGAAATTCAACCTGTGTCTTATAGGTTTACACTGCCAAAACAATGCCCGTAAGATGGCTTATTTGTATAATGGTGTTACTAAAGTCACATATAAAAGTTAAACTACTTGTAAAGGTGCTGCGCGGGTCCCAAGTAGTAGTGTCTTCCTAGTATATTAGTTTGATTTAATATCTGAGAAGTGTATATAGTTTGTGGTAAAAAGATTATATATCATAAAGTATGCCTTCTTGTTTTAAAAAAGTATATATTCTACACATATGTGTATATGTATATCTATATCTGAACCGCTGTTAATTGATTAAAATTTGGCAAAGTTATATTTACTTTAAAATAAAATAATTTTATTGCAATGTATTTATCTTCATTACTTAAAATAGATACTAATTTATTTTAACATAAGACTACCTTGAATGAGTATGAATATATTTTTATTTAAATTTTGATACAACTGATAGTTTAATATTGATGTTTTGTATCCGTGTCCAGTTGAAAAGATAAAGAAAAAACATTGTTTGTTGCTACTGCATGACATGGAATGGAATAAACACATAGTTTTGAATTTTTCAGTTTTTCACATAACAAAGAAAAAAATTAACTCTTGCTATAATGCTAGAACAATGCATTATTTTACTAGTAATTTAATAACAGAATTTTTCTAGTTGTATATATTATCATTGCAGGAAAGTTAGAAGATATAGAATAACATAAAAATAAAAGTCATGTTTAGCTTCCCCAGTCAAAAATCATTATTTTAACATTTGGGAACTTTTTTTTCTACTTTTTTCATTCATTATACACACATACATGTGTCTATCCTGATGTTGAAGTCATGATGTGTATAGTACTTTGTATACAGATTTTTCACTTAATGTCATGGCATAGTAGTTTCCTACCCAATTAAATATTTTTCTAAAACATTTTCATATTTGTATAATACTACAAAATATGGACATATCCTGATATAGTTAACTAGTCACCAAACTGGAAAATTGAGATTTTTTCTGATTTTTCAGTATTATAAATTACACTGAGATGAGCATTCAAGTATGTGAATCTGAGAAATTTCCCATACTCCTAGAAGTGGTGCAACTAAAATACACGTATGAACATTTTTTAATATTCTAACTACCTGTTGTCAGCATGGGGTATTTACTAATTTTTTTTTTTTTTTTTTTTTGAGACAGGGTCTCACTCTGTCCCCCAGGCTGGAGTGCAGTGGTGTGATCTCGGCTCACTGCAACCTCCCACTGCTAGATTCAGGCAATCCTCTCACCTCAGCCTCCTGAATAGCTGGGACTACAGGCCTGCTCCACCACTTTTGGCTAATATTTTTTATCTTTTTATAGAGATGGAGGTCTCAGTATACTCCCCAAGCTGGTCTCAAAACTCCTGGCCTCAAGTGTTCCTCCCACCTTGGCCTCCTAAAGTGCTGGAATTACAGGCATGAGCCACCACACCCAGCTTAAATTTAAGCAGAAAAGAGAGATTTACTATAAGGATCCAGTTGCCATATGCAAGGGCCAGGATGCAATTGTGCCTGAAAATTGTACTTTAACATTTCTGTTCCCATTGGACAGTTGCTTCATTCTTCTAAAGGATGTCAAAGCTCCTGAAGTTCATACAGGGCAGACTGAACGGCCCAATAAACTGTGGCGAAATGGTTGGAGTTATGCGTAAAATAATTGATGGTCGCTGTGGGCCAGGGGGTGTCGCCTCAGAGAGAGCCTTGGCCACTGTGCAGAATTTCCACAAAGCAGACTACATTATTCTCACATTCCTAAATATAAAGTTTTTGTGAATAAATATGGTTCCATATGCCTTATATAATTTATATTATTTTTAATTTCATTAATGTAATGCCAGCCACTCATCCCAAAGGTCCTTTACTGTTTTCACAAACGATCACCTCAAAAAAATAAATTTTACCTTATCCCAAATTATAGCATAAACATCCTATAGGAAATCCCTCCAGGTCAGCTTTATAACCGTTCTTTTTTTTTTTCTTTCTTTCTTTCTTTTTCAGTAGTTGAGGATTTTTTTGTATGTTTGTTTTTGTTGTTCGTTTTTTGTTTTGTTTTGTTTTGTCTTGTCTTTTGAGACAGAGTCTCGCTCTGTTGCTCAGGCTGGAGTGCAGTAGCGTGATCTCAGCCCACTGAAACCTCCACCTCCTAGGTTCAAGCAATTCTCCTGCCTCAGCCTCCCAAGTAACTGGGATTACAGGCACACACCACCACGCCTGGCAAATTTTTGTATTTTTAGTAGAGATGGGGTTTCACTAGGTTGGTCAGGCTGATCTCAAACTCCCGACTTCAGGTGATCTGCCCGCCTCAGCCTCCCAAAATGCTGGGATTACAGGTGTAAGCCACCATGCCCTGCTCAATAGTCATTTTAATCCAAGTGATTGTAAGCATTTTAAACTTGCTGAACTATTGCATACGTTATAGTTGACAAGATTTCTGATAGATAATTGTATTTAGAGATCCCCTATATCATGTGTTAATAATGGTGTTAATAACATGTTCCATGCCTTATTTTCATTTTAATTTCATTAAATTATATTGGGATTTTATCCCATCTCACTTGTGAAATAGATGTTACTAACCTTGATGATTACTCTTTTGTTTTCAGTGAGATCAACCTAATATTGGAGTTGAGACCCTACTTACCAAAATGTTAGGATAGGATGCCATTATGTATTCTTCATGAACATATTTATAGGTTAGGTAGACTCCTTATTTTTGGTACATTTAAGAAATACTACAGAAAAAAATATTTACCATAGAGATCTAGGTGCCCAACAGAATGCAAAAGCTACATTTATATTGAAATATATACTTCAACATACACCCATTTACACCCATTTCTGAGGTGTAAATTTCAATATACGTAATATTAAAATTTACCTCATTCTACGCTTTTGGGGGAAAAAAAGCCTAGTTAGATTTCTAATGCTGGCTCTTTCTCACTGTGGAAATTCATCTTTTTGGACTTCAGTGACATCATTTTTCAAGTACGGTGAGTTGACTTGGTGAATGAGGGCTATTTTATTTTATTTTATTTTATTTTATTTTATTTTATCTTATCTTATTTTATTTTACTTTTGAGATGGAGTTTCACTCTTGTTGCCCAGGCTGGAGTACAATGACATGATCTAGGCTCACTGCAACCTCCACCTCCTGGTTTCAAGCGATTCTCCTGCTTCAGCCTCCCGATTAGCTGGGATTACAGGTGCCCGTCACCATGCCCAGCTAACTTTTTGTATTTTTAGTAGAGTCAGGGTTTCATCATGTTGGCCAGGCTGGTCTCGAATTCTTGACCTCAGGTGATCCATCTGCCTCAGCCTCCCGAAGTGCTAGGATTACAGGTGTGAGCCACTGCACCCAGCCTGAAGACTTTTATTTAGTTAATAATTCACTCATCATGGATTTAATAAGTGTTGTATTGTTTCCCTACTCTGTGCTGGGTAACAAGTGTTGTGTAACATATAGCAGTTTAGTGTGTAGGATAAACGTGTTGCTCAGTTGCTGTGAGCAGTTTGAAGGAGAGCCAAGTGAGAAGCAGCTTGATTGCAAATCACGGAAAAACTCTCAGAGTTTTGATACCACAGATTTTTCAGTTTCATAACTCTGTATACTGGTGCATTTTTTTCCAGCAATATGTGCCATTCTAGGAAGCCCAAGAAGAGAAAATAGGTTGAAGCAGGTCACAAAAGTAGTGAGTGAAGAAAACAAGTTTCAAGGAATTTCAGGTACTTGGTATGAAGAGTGAGATACCTGAGGGTAAAGAAAGTAAATCAAAAGCAAGAGAGATACAGAGAGACTGAGTGGACAGGAGGCTGGAAGCAGCCACACACTGCCCACAAGGCCAGGGTTCAGACCTCATAGGAGAGCTGACACAGATGTTCAGGGCCCCAGGACCATGTTGGATCCACTGGACTCAGACCAACTAGAGGAAGAGGGAACCCAAATATTAGGGTGGGAAGAAGCCATGAACAGTAGATGGAATAGTATGGGCCAAGCCCTAACCGTATGGATTTTGTAGAGTTCAGGCTGTATGACTGTATATTGGAGCTAATGATCAGAGAGTAAAATTTTCCAAATTCAAAATTTAACTGAGTCAGTTAACATATGACATCTGTAACTATATCCAGTCTTGTCTACTTGTGTAGTGAACACCCATGGAACCATCTGAACAGTGTCCATTTTCCCCTCATCGCATGAATGTTCTGCCCCACTCAGGGATAGCACCACCTCAGAATGAACCATTTTCCTACCTAACTCCATCCCCAGGCCACAGTTAATTGGTCCAGGCTTGAAGTGGACCAATCATAGCTTTTCATGAGGATTTTTCAAACAGATGCTGATGAAGAGTTGGCCCCAGTGTTGGCATTTCTGGGATGTAAGGCTGATACCAAAACCAGCCACATCTCTCACCACGTGGAAGAAGCTAGTCTGCATGCAGAGTGAAGTAAATAGAAAAGGCAAGAGAGCCCTGGAGATGCTTGAGTCCTTGATTCTACCTGCGTCTTATATCCAGCTATATCCCTGCCCACTCCTCTCCAATCAAGGGACCACAATACAGTGATCTATAGCTAAGATTTGCAAGTGTTTCTTCCTGCTTATGATCGATAAGAATTTCCCTTTTGTAGTGGCCAGCGCATCATCCATTGGCCACCCAGCAGGAGTGATACCGTCTACATCCCAAAACTTATTGGTCCCTATCTTAATAAGGGGTCACAAGTGCTACCCCACTTCCATATGTCTCCTTATGAGATGGTAAGAGCCAGCACATTCAATAGTGTGTGTTAAGGGGGAAGAGGTGTGGTGATACAGACGGACCAACAGTGAGAGGAGGCTGAGGCTACTATACTATCTACTACTGTAAATTATTGTAAACTGAGGTCTTTTCCTGAGATGGCACAGCGGTAAAATACTCTTCTGTTGCAAGAACAATTATAAAAAATATGATTTGGACCATGAAATCATAAGCAGAGAGAGGAAATAAGTACTCCTCACCACTTGAGGGCGCAAATGCATGGCTTGCATGTTGCCTGGGCTCTCTTTACTTGACAGTGACCTCTCTTTACTTGACAGTGACCTCTCTTTACTTGACAGTGGCAGTGACAGTGATAGAACCAGTGAGCACAGCATCCAAACCTGCCCAAATCCAATGGAAAAGGCCTTCATTTACCAAGCTAACACACCTTACATGAGAAATTATATAACTGAAGTTGAAAAGATGCATTTCAACAATCAGGAACAGCCAGAATTAGAAATCAGACTTTTTTTTTTTTTCCAGAAGCTGAGAATAAGAGAATTTAGCTTTAGTAATATTTAATTCTAAATCACTCATATACTAGGAAGCTTTGTATAATAATCCTTTATGAGTTTAAAGACCATGAGATTTACCCTTCAAGCAGTGTAATAGGAAAATATTTATCTATATGCACAAGAGATGTAAATTTGATGAAAAAATGATGTTAATTTTACAACTATTAAAAGCCAGTTTGCTATTACGATTATTTTGCTTCAAGTATCCAAATGATGATGAGCCAAATATGCCCCTGAGCCCAGTTCTTGATTCATTCCATGTCCTATAAAATTCTTTAGAAAAAGTGAACAAGATGAGAAATAGGGAGCCTGGCTCAACCTCCCAGTGAGTTGGGATGTATCTCACAGACCTTTTTCCCAAGCCTGACGAAGTTCTGCTGTGCCATATGAACATGTACAGTTGCTAAATGATAATTTTCCAAAAATAAGCTTCAATTCTCCAAAATGGCAGATAGAAAGCAGCTGGTGTTACCCAACAGAGATAAACCCTCCTAGAGTTCACCGCAGAGAGGAGAGCATCGTGACTGTAGACGCCAGAGCAGATCTGCTGAGAATCAGCCAGCACCATGTGACACAAGAACCCACAGATGCGGATCCGTCCTGACTGGTGGCTTTCTTCCGGCCATTGCTGTTACAGAGAAGTTTCTAAGCAGTACTCAATGCACACAAAGCTAAGCAGAGGCTATATAGGCAATTCTTCAAATAAGCAATCATTATTATCAGTAATTCTTGTAGTAAGTGGATAGTAGGAGAAAAAAAAAAAATCCTTTCCACTGATGATATCACCTTTATAGCTATTTCTTGAGTCTCCCTATCTTTTTCACCTTCTTCAAGAAATTGTCCCCTATTACAATTTGCATGCCCACTCTTGCTGCAGAATTTGTATAGGGGCTCAACTCCCACTATTGCAAACTATATGATTTGGACCATGGATGTGAGAAGACTTGAGCAAATCAATCCATCATATTCCTCGAGCTGCAATGAGTTAGGCACATAACCTAAACGAACCCAGTTATGGCGAATTTCCTGGTTTTGCCAGCAGCTGTCAGACAAAAAGCTTGTTCTTTCCCACTCTATGGAACCTAGGTGGATGTGAAGAGTTATTGTAAATATTTGTCACTCCAAAAGAGAGGTGGGGTTTCCAGAAGTTGTCACAGTGTATATTTATACTGTAAGTATGGAGCTAACATAGTGAAAGACTGGACAAAGAATGGAAATGAATCAAGTCCTTATGACATCATTTGAGAGTTGACTTTCTATGAAATAGAAATTTGCACTGTCCTCCAGACCTCCCTATCTTAACAAGTTGGGGATGGGTTTTCTGTCAAAATTATCCACCAGAATTTAATCTTCTGCACAATTATTATAGTTATCATTTATTGAGTTCTGATTATAGGACAGGCATAGAATTCTTTGTTTATATGCATTATATTATTTAATCCTCACAACACCCAGTCATGTTAGTTCTGTTATTATCCATTGAGACCAAAATAAATAAATAAATAAGTAACTTACTGATTTTACATAATCAGTCCATTGTAACATGACTAGCAAATGTTGGTGTTGACATTTGAAATCAGGCATTCTGACTCCAGAATCTGTACTCTTATTTGCTAAGCTATGTTGCTTTCCTCTGCTCCTCACCTCTCCCCGACCCCTGAAAATTGCATTACAAAATTTGAGTCATGCAGGTACTTTCCAATATATTGTCCAAGCCTATTTATTCAGAATCAATACAATACTATTTTACTTTGTCTGAAACCAATCTTACTGGATTTCAAGATAGAATTTCAATAGTCTTTGTCCTTGAAAATTGGGCTCACTAAGGGAAAGCAGTAATTGACCTTACAAAGCATAACACTGGATTTTACATTTATTGTAATGTGATTTTAGATGAGCTTATATTGGATCTAGCAAATAAACAGGCTACAACTGTTAACTGTCACAGTAATTAGTTAAATGCTCTGGTTCTTTCTGCAGCCAAGAATTTAGACAGCACTTACTAAATGGGAGGAGAAAGGAAATTCTTAAATTAATTTTCATATCAAAGTTTTAACTTCTTACAGCCTAACGGAATGATGTTCTTTAAAATATATGTTTTAGGCCGGGCGCGGTGGCTCAAGCCTGTAATCCCAGCACCTTGGGAGGCCGAGACAGGTGGATCACGAGGTCAGGAGATTAAGACCATCCTGGCTAACACAGTGAAACCCCGTCTTTACTAAAAAATACAAAAAATTAGCCGGGCGTGGCGGCGGGCGCCTGTAGTCCCAGCTACTAGAGAGGCTGAGGCATGAGAATGGCGTAAACCCGGGAGGCGGAGCTTGCAGTGAGCTGAGATCCGGCCACTGCACACCAGCCTGGGCGACAGAGCGAGACTCCACCTCAAATATATATATATATATATATACACACACACACATATTTATATATATGTTTTAAAGAAACTACATTATATTCTGAGAAAGATTTCCTTTTAAGGTTTGCAGTTCAGGTTTGGCAACAGATTTTGATGAAGAATAGACCTGGAATAATTAAAACAAAAATATGATTTATTTCAACTGTGCATAGAGACCCAGAGGATAAAGATGTTATAATCATACCATGAGTCCTAAGGACAGTTGTAGCAGCATCATTGAAAACCACCTCAAAACGGATGCTATTTAAGACCATGAAAGGTAAGGAGAGAGTTGCAACAGAAAAGATTAAATATGTTTACTGCTTCACCTTTTGCTTCTGGCTGCAGAACAAGTAGAAAGAAGCAATTACACCCAAAACATTTAAAAAAAAAAAAAAGCAATTAGGTTAAAGGCTGAGGAAATGATCATAACATGATGGAAGTTCCAGAAGTCAAGATGAATCAGAAAGTAGCTATGTATCCTATCATGACAGGAAAGCTGGGCTTAGACATAGATCAGTGTTTTCCAACCAAGTGTGGACCAGGCGCATGCCTGTAATCCCAACACTTTGGGAGACCAAGGTGGACATATCATTTTAGGTCAGGAGTTCAAGACCAACCTGGCCAACATGGTGAAACCCCACCTTTACTAAAAATATGAAAAAAAAAAAATTAGCTGGGCATGGTGACGCACACTTGTAATCCCAGCTACTCATGAGGCTGGGGCAGGAGAATCACTTGAACCTGTTAGATAGAGGTTGCAGTGAGCCAAGACTGTGCCACTGCACTCCAGCCTGTGCTACAGACCGAGACTCAGTCTCAAAAAGAAACACAAACAACGAAAAACCAACCAAGTGTGATTGCATCCCCAGGGGACATTTGGCCATGTCTGGAAACACTTTTGGTTGTCACAACTTGAAAGAGAAGAGTACTACTGGCACTCAGTGGGTAGAGGCTAGAGATGCTGCCAAACATCCTACAATGCACAGGACAGTCCCACACAACAAAAAACTATCTGGTACAAAATATCAGCAGTGCCAAGGCTGAGGTCCCTGGGGCAGATGAGGAAGGGAAGAGCACCACTGAAGCTATGTGAATGCTGCACTAAATTGTGATAAATAATGAATTGCCAGTCTCGCAGTTTTTATAACCTCTAAAGTGTCTTTCCCCTCTCTTTTCCTGTGCTCCCACTCTCTTTCTCAAATTGCATGGCACGTGAACTTCATCCAGATAACCTAATTCATGGGGAAATTATGCTTTAAAGAAAAGGGTGGGGGGACAGTGTCATTTCTGGGGCTAAGTAGACGAGTCTATCAAGCTTCTGAAAAACAAAAGTTTATTTTAAACTCACTCATGAATGTTAGGAAAAAAGGCAGCTGGTAGCATGGCATAAACCTAAAGGGTTATAACCCCACTTCCATGGGAGACAAAATGAAGGTGTGGGTTCCAGTGGGCAACTAATCCTCAGAGAAGACACTAAGTGCAGAAATGAAACATGTAAGCATGTGGTGCTGCTGGCTGCTCCACCAGGATGCTGTATGGTATCTTAGCATTTAATATGAGTCTGATGAAAATTTTTATTGAACAAAATCAAAGGTGCATTTTATTTTTACTCTAAATATTTCCATAGGGAATTTGAGTGGCTTTCAATGAAAAGCACATTAAAACAGGGTAATACAAAAGAAACCAGACAGACGAATCACAAAAAGGAAGAAGCAAAACCACTGACTATACAGACAAAAAGGTGTTGTGACAGATAAGAATATTGGGTTCAGAACTTCTTGCAGCCAGGTTGAAAAGGCATCACTAAATCTCCAGTTCTTTTTATCAAAGCAATTGCAGAACAGGTCCCCATATGGAGCAGTCTTTTCGACACTGAATTCCTAAGGAAATTTCTCATGTGGCACTGTGGATAGAGACATAGAGTCACAGAGGGATCGTTTTTAAGCATCATTTTTTATTTCAGCCTGATTCTTAGTTAGTTGTTCTTAGAATGTTCTTCTTAAAAGCCAAGAGCATGACACCAATTCAATGAAGCTTGGTGATGTAAGGGTTTTATCCAGCATTGTGAGATAAGAGTCACCCAACGGTGTACTTGACAGGCACAGCAATGTCCTTATGATGTCAGTGGGGACCTCTTGGTCCACTGAAACCTTAGATAAGATAGGCTTAGATTCCCTCAAACAGTGTAAGATCTCCAGAAATTTCCACAGAAGCCTGAGGAGCTTATGTGTTCATGGTCTCCTTTAGTTTTGACCATCCACTTTTCCAGTTCAATTTAGAGATTATTATCTCACTATTCCACGCTGTAAGATTCCATATTATTCCATGGCTGTAAGACGCCATATTCCATGTGAAACAGACAGGAAATAACTCCAGTTACACACACACACACACACACACACACACACACATACTCAACAGCATACTAACATGCTATGTCATTAAGGATTATCTTTGATTCAAAAAGTCATTTGTCCCTTGGAACATTTCTCCTCTGGACTCCATGCAGTGCCAGACTTCACTCCATCTCACACATCATTCCCTTCCTTCTCTGCATCCTTTCCTTTTTTATCACCACCTCCCTTGGAGAAGCAAACCCAGTTTCTATTTCCTCACCCCTAGCACCCTAGCCATTCATCTCATTAACTACTCCCTTCTGAATATTAGACATCCTTTCTTTCCTGCAAAGGTTCATCTTCTCCCAAAAACAGACTTTCAGGATATTTTCTTAGAGAAATTCCGGCCCACACTATACAGCAGAAAATGAATTCTTCACCTCGTCACTGACAGTCCAATGGTTCTCAAATAGTAGTGCCCAGTGCTAATGGTGGGAAGCAAAAATTCCTCAAGGAATGGAGTGTCTTCATATTTTGATTTATTCAGAATCCTTGCTCCATCAAGCCCCATGTTTTCCTGACTATCTGACTATGCATCGCCTCCTGCTGCTTCTACTTGACAGGGACTACCCGATGGTTCATGTGAGGCAGGGCCCCTGTGCCCTGTGTGAGCATTCACCCTGAAGTGATGCTCATGGGGCTCATCCAATGGATGTTTTCAAGTCCAACAATCTTCTCAACTTTTTTCTTATCAAATTCAATTAACACATCACTGGACTTAGTTTTTATGTTCTTATATCCACAGTTTTTTGTAAAATTTATAACAGTATCTTCAGTGTAAAATATAAATCATTATGTGCTTAATACATAGAATTATACATTCTAAATAACCATTTCCTCTATTTATCACATACAAGCATAAAATTGTCACTGTTATTCATATAACCAAGCATTTTTTAAAACTACTGGGGTAGGTGACTAATTTTACAGAAATTAAAAATTAACTTTTGTTCCCTTGAACTATATGTTATATATAAAGTTTCGGTGCAGCAAAAGAAATAGCACTTGAATACAAAATTTCTTTTTAATTCTTAGCAAGGCAAGGCACTTCTATAGAAGGGTGCGCCCTCACGTATGGAGCAATGGTGAGCGCACATCTGGACAAGGGATGAAAAGGGGTTCTTATCCCTGACGCACGTGGTCCCTGCTGCTGTGTCGTTCCCCTATTGGCTAGGGTTAGACAGAACAGGCTAAACTAATTCTGACTGGCTAATTTAAAGAGAGTGACGGGGTGAGTGCTTTGGCGGGAAAAAAAAAGGTTATGCAGGGTAGAGAATAATGAGTCAGGGTGGAGAAGGTAGCAGGTAACCAGAATGAGTCAGGGTGGAGCAGGTGATTGGAATGAGTCAGGGTGGAGTAGGTAATCGGAATGAATCAGTGTGGAGTAGGTAATCAAAAAAGGTTGCTTTACGAGGAAGTTAAGTTTGAAAGTAGAAGGCAAATAATTGAACATCCTGACATTAATTCTTTGAAGAGAAATTTAGAATTCATATTTAATGTATGTGTTATTTTTATAACTTCTAATAGTAAGAGCCATATCCAGATGTTGTTAGAAGCAATATAAAGGATGCAATCCGCACCCTGTGCTTATCTAGCTTTTTTTTTTTTTACTTAAGAATATCAAAACTTGCATCAAAAGTATATTTTCTGGTGAGAGCCCAGAACCCACTCTTTAGATGAGAGAACCCAGTATTGTTCCTCCTTATTTTCCCTCTCCATATTCAGTGCCTTCCAGAAAAGTTATGACTCCAAATTAAATTTGAAACCATTCTCTGAACCCTTTTCCCAAAAAGTCCTTGTTATTTTCTTATTCAAGATATAAACTCAAGATGTTCTATGTCAAGAAAACAGATCTGTATTTTTTTTTTTTTTTTTTTCACCTGAGCCCAGCACCATGATCTGGTGACTATATTGGGAAGGGTTCTGGAATATTGCTCTAAGCAAATTCAGGAGTAAGTGGAGGATACACTGCCTACATGCATTTGGGGCTCATTCCATAGATTGCCTGGAGCAACCAGGTTGGAATTATGTAAATAACTAACACCTGGCGTTTTCTGCCACTCTTATTACATCCAGGTAAAACTGCTGTGACTCCACCTCATCAACCCTAAAATCCATGAAGCTCTGGGTCTTTTCCCCTAGATCTCTGCAAATCCTGAGAGGACCTCCAGGTTTCACAGATGGAGTTCCCCTTGATGCTTCCAGGATCAACATCTGGGAGAGAATAAAGGAAACAGTACTGGGAAGAGCATGAAGTTGGGCTGCGAGAAGATGATCTCAATGCAGGTCTCAGACAATCCCACAGGGAGTTCTGGGGCGGAATGACCGTGCACAGTTACACCAGGTTGCAGTGTAACCACTATACCTTTATAATAGAGTTGATCTTTCTACTCCTACATTGGCCAGTCTGTGGATGTGGTCTGCCCTCAGGAACGGGTGCTACCTAGACAGCTCTCTCCAGCAGAGGACAACTGTCCTGATGAGGAAACTGGGCTCTCAGCTGTGGATCACAAATCCTCCCAGCCCCTGAGGGATGAGTGTCTCAGCACTGAAAAAAGGGTCCTCCTTTAGCACAAACTGCCTCCATTCTATACCACATTGCCCTGGGGCAAAACACAGCTCTTTCTTCACTGTGCCTAAGAAACCCACTCATATCAAGCACTTTTGTGTTTCATTCAATCTCCTCAAAAACGGAGGAAGGTGTGCGGCATCCTGGAGCGTGGAGCCCTCTCTCCTCTCCCTAGCATCATACTGTTCCCCTCCTCCTCTCTATTCCTCCTCTCCATTCTGGATGTTGGAAGAATCTCCAAATTTCTTCCTAAGGTGAGAAAATGAGTTGACTTTCCCTAGATTTTTTTCCCAAAATCTGAAAACCTACATAGCCCACAAGAAAAAGAACACAAGACTTGCCTATAAAAGAATCCGCCTTTCATAGAGAACACTTGAAATTTAAAGTGCTAGAGTAATTTTCCTGTTTCCTATAGATTACAAAAAGAAAGAGACAGAGGGTTTCAAATAATCATAATCCAACTGTTTTTGAGGCCCCAAACAATTCTTTTTTCCTATTGTGAAAAATTATCAAGTCACGAAAACATAAGCACACAACCCGTATTGTTTCATGACCAAACTTGAAGTTATCCTGACCTAAATACATACTCAGGTCATTCATTTTAACTTTCTGTGTACAAACCTGAACAAAAGGAAGATCCATCTATCTGTCTTCTGCACTGATGCAACTGGCTCTCTTAAAACTCTCTCCTCCGTAGCCTTCATGAATACTACACTATTCTGGATTTCTGCCAACATTTGACCCACTCACATCTCCCCCTTGTTTTGCATCTCTTCTGTCTCCTGCTTACCTGATGTAGGTGAGTACCAACACTAAGGAGGAAGAAAAGGTATGTAGCTTAAACTCTCTCTGACTAAACAGCCTGGTGAAGACACTCCTGCCAGCAATGGTTGACTCAAGTGCCAACTAGACTGTTGGTACTCGACACTGAGTTCTTCCTTCGTCCCCTGCCCTCACTGAGAGACTTGAGGGTGGGTTTACGGTGACAGCCCAAAAAGTTCTTTTTGGGGAAAAGAATTTTCCCCAAAACCTGCTGGCTTGTTTGCAGCACCAATTCCATGTTCAGCTGCTGGGCAACCAAGCAATAACAAACGAGCTCTCCAGAAAACATTTGTTACCAAGAAGGAAAGGCCAAGTTAAAAAATGATAATGATGAGCGTGCATTCTGGATGCAACAGGAAAGCCATGCCAGTTGCTGTTGGTGTCAGCTCACTGCCTGCCTGTGCACTGGGCTCCTGGCCTTCCTTCCTGTGGCCTCTTTCCCCACATCTCTTCACTAACCGAAAAGGTAACTCTTGGCTAATCTCTTACTTACCATATAACTTAATTTCATAAATCTTCCCCCCCGTCTCTTATCAAGTCAGATTTCAGTTATGTCAGAAAGCTCAAATAAACCTTCATATGTTATAAGTTTTAGGAAAAGAAAAGTCACTGGGTAAGGTCTTCTCCAACCCCCTAATTTTACAGATGAAGACACCAGGTCCCCAAAAGGTGAACCCAGGCATAGAGGAAGGTTTTCTGCTTTAGCACAGGACAACGCTTTAAGATCAACAGACCTTTAAAAATAGAATCCCAACTCTTAAATATCAGACAGAGAGAAGAGAACTTTGGAGCAGAAAATATTTCTAGGACTCTTAAAATCACACCTTAGGCCAGCCCTGAGAATAGAAAAAGGCAATTAGAAGAAATGACAAATCACCCCTACCCAGGGGATCTGAAAAAGGGGAAAAGGGGAAGGTAGATTTGCAAGTAATTAGAAAGGAGAGGCCTAGAGGTTCATGCAGAAGCTGCTGTAATAAGCCATCCCAGCTCAATAGCAGCTTGTCCTATTTAATTCTTCACAGTGGCAACTCCTACATATCCCCGGGGGTTACACCTTCCAGCTAGAGAGACACTGAGCAAAGCAAAGGGCCTGTGGCAGCAAGGAATCCAGTCTGTGTCAATGGCAGTGCTTCCCAAACTCTAAAAGCATTCAATACACTTCACCTGGGAATCCTGTGAGGCTGCTGATTCCGTTAGTAGGTCTAGGACAGAGCCTAAGTGTGTATTTCTTACAGGCTGCCAGGAGATTTTCCTGTTGCTGATCCATGGGCCACACTTCAAGTAGTGAGGATCTAGTACATGAGGTCAGAGTTCAGCCAGAGTTTGAACTCAAATCTCCCACTTCCTAGGCATGTAAACCACGTGCTCTCACCTCAGAAGTATTTCCTATATGTGAGTGTTATACTAGAATAAAACTTGAGGAGCTTCTGCTCAAAACATGACTTGTATTATTTTGGCATGGTGATTATTTTTGAAATATCATTTAGACTGCTTGAGAACAATAACCAGAAATTCAAAACACTAAAAGTGTTCAAGCAAGAAAGCACTTCCAAACCACAAACCAAGCTACTATGCCTATTTCAACACTGGGGCTAGGGTTTCTCTAAGATCACTCTGAGTCATCAAATATCTCCAAAGCATCTTTGGCCCTGCCCTTGCCATTTAACTTGCTATTGCTTTGAGAAACCAGGTGCAATTTCTTGTCTGTAAATGAGAATGCTCAGACTTTTGTGCAGATTCCAAGACTCAGTCTGCGCAGCAACCGGCAATCTCAGGCAGACTGTCTATTTAAAGATGAAGGGACAGAGCCCTTATATCTCTTTCAGACTTTTATCTTCTCTCAAATGCATATGGATGCACAGCAAGCAAACGGCCATGCCACACTTCCCTGGTCATTGAATATCCTGCAGTGTACTTCTTAATTAAAACCAGCATCACAAATACGATTGCTTAAGTGCCAAAAACCTGGCCCGCTTAATGACCAATCAGAGAACTACATGATCGTTCAATCCATTCAGAACCTTTTTTTTTAAATTCCCTGAGGTAAATATAGTTAAGCTGTAAATATTCTTACTGTTTCTCATCAAGTGTGTTTTTTCTTAAAATACTGCTTCCTTTTCAGCATCAAAAATTCAATTTCACTTTTGTCATCAGAAATTAACTGTATATTATAATAATTTATTACATTTTAAAATCTGGAATTTGTAGCAATGCTGTGGATTAAGGAATAATTTGAGTGAACGACACATACAGTGTTGCCTAGTAACACAGGCTGATCTGTACAAAGCCATAAATTGCAAAATTTCATAGCAGCATAAAAACTTTTACTGGCACTTAAGCATATTTTTCCCTGATTGAAGCAGAATTCATGCAACAATTACAACCACATGACAAACGCTGGTAATGATTAGCCTTCAAGAACCCCTGCTATTTCTGACAGTTCCAAAGCTGTTTTTGTTTGTTTCAGGAAAGAAAGTATCAAATCCTTCATGGACTACTCTCACTGAAAAGGCAGGATTGGGTCTGTTAATTAGCCAGTGCCAGCATTGTAACTGCAGCTCCCAGTGAAGAATGGAAGAGTTATGTAATAATTTCCAATTCCTATTAATTTGTGTCAACCAAAACCAGCTCTATATGTACCTACACACACTTTACAGGGAAGCCCTCTTATTATGTAAAATAAAGGTAGAAACACATAAGAAATACAAATGTGTCTGCAACTATCGTTGAGAAAAGAACTTCATGAAGATGAAAGCTGAGAGCCAGGAAGGTTATTTTCATTTGTTACAACAAATATCTTAAGGAGCTATCTTAAGACATCTTCAATAGTTACAGTTCTTGAAGTAAAATTACAAAATATAGTTGCTAAAGAGTCCAAAGGAAAATTATATTCACATAGAATTCAAAATAGCTTGCTGAATAATACCCTATAGCCAGCCCAAAGAAAATATGAGTTTGTGGAAATAATACTTTATCACACTCTGATATACAGTACACACAGAGAGAGATAAAATAAATGAGTGTTTCACTGATGGGATCCTGGATGATTTTCTCTGACAAACACATGTTTCTGTGAATAGATTCATCAATGTGAAGGGATTCATACTATAACTCAAGGAAATTGAGAAATAAATGCTTTGATCCTTTCATAAACTTTTCATTCTTCTAGCTATAGCGTGAATACAAAACACTTATAAAATGTAATAGGTAATGCTGGCACAAAAGAATATATTGTGAAACACAGAGGAAGACTTGTAGATTCAGGTTTAGTCTTTCAATCAGTTTTGTGGCTGAGCTTCCTGGTGTACATTTTGATAAATCCTAATTTACTTTCAGTCAAGCCTCATAATGTCAAACTTCTGGTTTGATTTCTCAGAATCCCCCATCCCTAACACAGCTATAGCAAGATACTTGGAAAGATCCAGATGCCACCAGAGGAAATGGAACAAGATAACACAGAAAGCAGAAGTGGATGTCTAAAAATAGAATAAAAATAGATAAGGGAATCCACCTAATCCCCAAATCCCACATCCAAGAAACACCATCTGCACATCACACAACACTTAGAATGCCTGGAAATGGTCCCAAAATATGATGAGCCCACAGTTTAGTGATGGTCAGGCCATGAAAAAGTTGATTAGCCTCCCTGAGTCTGTTTCCTCCTCCATACAGTTAGGAGATTGGATTTGATGAGTTCTAAAATTTCTAACAGCTCCAAGGTGTTATAACTAAATCTGTCCACTGTTCTATAAGAAAGTCTTCATGGCTTTCCACTCTGTCATTTTACTTATAAGCAACAGAAAGGAAACCAGCAGTCAGACTGAAAAATTAAAATTGGTTGAGGTATGACATGCTTTACAGATATTTAATGTCACATCACAAAATGAGTCCTACATAATTCTTAGCACAGTGCTTGATGTATAGTGGACACTCACCAAAAAACACCTCCCACTGCGGCCCCTCCTCCACACACACAAACCTCCATACATGTTTCGCTGTTTGCCCTCCCTTATGGAGTACACTTCTATGATCATGAGTGCCAATTATGAACGCTGAAAGTAACAAGTCTGAAAAACTTGTTTGGAATATGGCAGTACATTGCCTGGATTATGTGCACACTTAGAGTGACAATTTAGCCACTAATTTCTGATTACATTTTAAGGCCGATCAACTTAGATATTTTGAAAATAAGTCGACATTTGTCAAATAAGTCCTAATGACAAGTGAAGCATGTTTTTATATACGGTGTTAGAAAGCAATAGAAACACTAAATTCTTGAATGATCATTAAATTAATTAAATGGATTATAAGTACTTTATGTTTTGTTCAAACTAAATCATTCTATAAAAAGGCTACAAAACATGGATTCAATACCCTACTGAAAAGAAGAGAAGCTTGAGAGTAACGGAAGCTCTGAGCACCTTTCTGCAAATAGCCCAAGAAAAAAATAAATAGATTTATCAAATTGCTGCTTATTTGTGGATAATGAGAATTTTTAAAAAATACAAATTCTAAAATACCTTGGAATCCAACTTACAAGGGATGTGAAGGACCTCTTCAAGGAGAACTACAAACCACTACTCAAGGAAATAAGAGAGGACACAAACAAATGGAAAAACATGCGATCCTCATGGATAGGAAGAATCAATATTGTGAAAAACGGCCATACTGCCCAAAGTAATGTATAGATTCAATGCTATTCACATCAAGCTATCATTGACTTTCTTTACAGAATTGGAAAACAACTACTTTAAATTTCATATGGAACCAAAAAAGAGCCCGCATAGACAAGACAATCCTAAGCAAAAAGAACAAAGCTGGAGGAATCATGGTACCTGACTTCAAACTGTACTACAAGGCTATAGTAACAAAAACAGCATGGTACTGGTACCAAAACAGATATATAGACCAATGGAACAGAACAGGGGCCCCAGAAATAACCACACATCAACAACCATCTGATCTTTGACAAACCTGACAAAAACAAGCAATGGGGAATGGATTCCCTATTTAATAAATGGTGTTGGGAAAACTGGCTAGCCATAGGCAGAAAGGTGAAACTGGATCCCTTCCTTACACCTTATATAAAAGTTAACTCAAGATGGATTAAAGGCTTAAATGTAAGACCTAAAACCATAAAAACCCTAGAAGAAACCTAAACCAACCAATACCATTCTGGGACCATTAGGCATGGCAAAGACTTCATGACTAAAACAAACAAAAGCAATGGAAACAAAAAGCCAAAATAGACAAGGTGGGATCTTACATTAAACATAAAGAGGCTTCTGCACAGCAAAAGAACTGTCATCAGAATTTGGAAACAGGGCAACCTTAACAGAATGAGAGAAAATTTTTTGGCTAATCTGGTCATCTAACAAAAGGGCTATATCCAGAAATCCCTATAAAGAACTTAAACAAATTTACAGAAAAACGACCCCATCCAAAAAGTGGGTGGGATATGAACAGGACAACTTCTCAAGAAAGAAGACATTTATGGACCAACAACATATGAAAAATGTCATATCACTGGTCATTAGAGGAAATGCAAATCAAAACCAACAATGAGACCCATCTCATGCCAGTTTAGAATGGTGTGGATCAATTGTAAAATAAGTCAAAAAACCACAGTGATGGGAGGATGGGAGAAATAGGAATGTTTTTACACTGTTGGTGGGAGTGGTAATTAGGTTTCCAACCCATTGCAGAAGACAGTGTGGTTATTTTTCAAGGATCTAGAACTAGAAATACCATTTGACCCAGCATTCCTGTTACTGGGTATATACCCAAAGGATTGTAAATCATTCTACTATAAAGACACATGCACACATATATTTATTGCAGTACTATTCACAATAGCAAAGACTTGGAACCAACCCAAATGGCCATCAATAATAGACTGGATAAAGAAAATGTGGCACATATATGCCATGGAATACTATGCAGCTATAAAAAAGGATGAGTTCAAACCAAATACTGCATGTTCTCACTCATAAGTTGGAGCTGAACAATGAGAACACATGGACACAGGGAAGAGAACATCACACACCAGGGCCTGTCAGAGGGTTGGGGAAAGGATAGCATTAGGAGAAATACCCAATGTAGATGATGGGTTGATGGGTGCAGCAAACCACCAAGGCACATGTATACCTGTGTAACAAACCTGGGCGTTCTCCAGAACATGTACTCCAGAACTTAAAGTATAATTTAAAAACACAGATTCTCTGAAATAATTTTCTAAAATATATTACTTGAAATTTCCAAAAACTTCTTAAATACGAATATTGTATAACCATCAGTAACAAAACTAGGAATTCTAAACTATATGGTTATCAGACTCATATGTAAATTATGTTATCTCCTAACCAACGTTACTGAAGTGCTTTAGGCATATCATTACAAAATGTAATGTACTTTTATTAAAAGTCTCTGGCCTTAATTGAAAGGTGAAAAATGTGGCAAATCTGTCTTTAAAAAAAGAAAAAAGGATTCTATTCTTCAACCTCGTAACTTAGGAGTAAGGTCTGGGTATCCAAAATTGGAGGAGTTTGGCTTCTTAATCAACAAAGGGCAAGTTCTGAATTAATTTTTGTCTTATCTACAATGTTATCTCATTTCCAAAAAAATAAATAATATTTTTATTATACTTAAAACAGATTTATTTTAACTATCCTTAGCATTTCGGAGGGGTGAGGTTTTCCCATTTATATGAATATGTTAGATATACAAATTGCCTGATGTTAAGGTTTGAAGAGGACCAGCTTTCTAAAATGTACTTTAAAACAGCAAATGTTCAAATAATGTACTTTTCTAAGAGTAATGCATTAGAAGTGCTCTACCTTTTAAACAAGATTCAACAGACAGTATCATTATCACCTGCTAGTCTAGAATTTGTAATGGAAGAACTAATTAAAGGTAACTTAGTGAAGAGGGAGGAAAAATCAAGCATGAGTTTGTTTTGTTTCTTCTACTAGAAATAAAGACTTTCTACAATCTCATGGAACACTGGAAAGTGGTTTTCAACTTGGAGACATACAAAGTAAAATAGGTCAACGTCCACTGCATCTATTTTCAATTACTGAGACATATAGTCCTTAAGCAGCCAGAGTTAGCCAGAATTGTCTAAGACCTGAGCATCATAATGAAAATATCTTATAGTAAAATGTATCCCCCATAGGTTAAAATGCAAAATGAGAACCCAACTTTTTATTACTCATTAAATGAAATGTGCAGTCTTTTTCCCCTTTTAAGGTCAAGTATGCAGTATTTTGGAAAACAAACCATAAAAACATGATTAGAGAGAATAGAGGAAGTCATTATTTTCTCCAGTCATAAAGAATGTAGCATCATTCTATCAATCTAATGTATCTTTGTAACAGCAGTGGCAGCATGTGGCAGTGCTTAAATTGCAAATACAGTATTTAAGAAAAAGCATGGATTAAAAGAACACTCACAAGAGCTGGAAAATATCCACATGGATTATAATATTTTTATAAATTCCATTTCCTTTTCAAAGTACCACTTAATATTATATATTGCTATATTATCTACCTTCACAGAAATAATATACTCATTGGGCCAAAATTCATAAAGTAAATCCAAGTGTACATAATTAATGGCTAATGAAGATAGAGTCCATATTGTGATACATGGTGAATGTAAAATCAGTGCAGAAATATTGAACCTGAATCAATACATATATATAAATAACATCCCTTGATTTGGTTTGCCTTTTTGGAAACATTTATAACACAAAATTTGAAGAGATCAAGTTGCACCTTCTCAATGTTAACATCAGGACAGAATTCACTCAAAAGCTTATCACAAAGGCAAATATTTCAGAGCATGTGGCTTTTACAAAGCACCACTCTATTGCTGAGACAGTTCCAACCCAGTGTCCGCTTTTCAGCAACAGTTGCTATATATCTGTTATATTTAGGGCAGTTATACTTGCAATATGCTCCACCAGAGGCAGCTGGATAAACTTGAAACCATTTTTAAAAACATGTTTAAGAAAGTAAAGGAAATGACCTGTAACATGATAAACACACCATATTGTACATGAGATTCTCACTAGTCTAGCTTTATCAAGTCAGAATACCTACGATGGAATGAATGTTTAAGCCAACATTCATGCTCTGGATTTCATGTTTCAGGACTTAGTGATGTCTTCCATTTCCAGTCGGTCTTCTTTTAAATGCTGTTTGGCATTTTATGTGGGCTTTGGTTGTCAATAAAATAAAATAAATAAGAAGGTAAATTCTACTAACAGCTTAATTGTCTAACATAAGAGGAGCAAAATCTAAGCAGACATTCTGACTGAGAGAGGGCATAAGACAACTTGGAGATTCTGCCAAATCCATAGGAGAGGACTTTTTGTTTGGTTGGTTGGTGGGTTGATTTTCAGCTTTTTAATTTTTTTAATAGAGTGGAGATGTTGTAACCCTGTCTTACAAGCTAATAGAATTAGGAAAGCTGCCTCCATCCACAGCAGTTTGTTTTTCATCCCAATGGTTTGTCAACATAATGAACTAGATAAACAATCTGCACAAGAAATAAAACTATCCTTTTAGATAGGCTAGGGAAATGTCAGGCTTCACTTGTTACTGAAAACTCAGCAGAAACTTACAAAGACACAAGAACAATTGGGAGGATGCCAAATGCACAAGCCAAATAAATTGAAAATTCTCCTTCAGGCTTCAGAGTCTTTGCTTTTTCTATACACATCTCACCCAGCATTTGGCTAGGCACTGCTAAGAATGTTGAGGTCATCAGAAAAATTGGCCTAAAAGAAATCAAAATTTATCATTTTTAAAAGCAGTCTTTTTTTTTTTAACACCTTTAAACTGATGTTCACCACACTCAAAGTTGGTTGTCAGACTGAAAGCCAGAATATTTTATGTCTTCAGCTTTTTTAAAAAAAATAAAATGCTCCATTTCATTTGGCATTTTAGAATTATTTTTAAAAAGAATAAATCCTACCTCAAAGCAATTTGGGAAGATGATAGTGCCAACTCTTCTGTTGAGCCCTTCTTGGTTCATGCATGAGCCATTCATGTTCAGAAGGAGATGCTAATGAGCAAACAGACACCAACTAAGGTGTTCAGGTCTGTAAAAATGCATGAGTGCAAATGCTAAGAAGGACTCTACACTGCCCACCCTACATTTCCCACACCAGCTCAAAGTGAAGTAGCCAAGGGGCTAAAATATTCACATAAATGAGCCAGTCTTGGTAATAATATTACGTACAAAGTGAATCAGTGCTTTCATTTTGCATGAGATCATATTCCAACATACAAAATCTTGGTAGGTTCAGTACACAATTATTATGTTAGACATTTTGTTGACCTAAGTGATAACAATTATTATTATTCTCATGTATTCCCTGCACTGCTAGATTCTGATTTTTCATATTAATTTGATATTGCAGTTAAATGAAATGTACCTTCAAGAGGTCAAATATGCTGGTTGAATGTGCTGGGTGACTGATGTACACAAGGCTAAAAGCTGATGAAAAGAAGAGTTCAACAGACATGCACTTAATCATTCTTTCAACAAATATTTTTGAGTACTTGGCACTGTTAAAATTGTTAGGTGTATGCTGTACTTAGGAAATATATATAT
>NW_016818029.1:1253741-1266231 GCF_001698545.2 Rhinopithecus bieti | reverse complement strand
ATAAACTTAGCCATCATGGAAATCACATTCCAGAAAGAAGAAAAAGAAAATGAAAGAGATGGATAAGTAAAATAAGTAAATGTATAAAATACACAGAATGTAAGTGATAAGTGCTAGGGAATAAATAAAACAGAAAACAATAGATAGTAATTGCTATGTTTCAGGGAGGGGACAAATGAGGTGGTATCAGGAAAGACCTCATTGAGATAGTGACCTTGAGAAAAGGTTTGAAGACAATGAGAGAGTGAGCAATGCAATGTCTGGGAGAATAGCATTCCAGACAGGGAAAATGGCAAACATAAAGAAGGAAAGGTGTACGAATTGTACAGGAATTTGGTAGTTATTCTAAAACTTTTATTCTAAGTCACATCATTGTAGATAACTTTATGGATTCATTCAGAGAAGAAGATATTTACTACACAAATATTTAAAATTCTAAATATAGCACATAAGTTTTCATGTCTGTTATCTTTGTAAAATGTTAGGAATAGTGAGAGGTTTGGGCTAGCTCACCCCAGTCTCTGATTTCGGCAGCCCAAGAAAGAGAGGCCAAGAAGGGTTAGATGGTTTCTCAAGGCCACACTCTTATCTGGTGGCAGATCCTGGGCTAGAATTTGAAACTCTGGAGTCTGACTCCCACACTCGCCTGCGCCTCACACTGGATTTTTCTTTTTGTTTGAATTATTCATGGCAAACACTCTGGATTCATTCTAAATTATGATGGGAAATCATTGGAGCATTTTAGGGAGAAGAGTTTTCTGATTTTTTTCACCTGTATAAAGGCTATCTTGGCTATCGTATGAAGAACAGAACAAACCTTAGGGAGGGCACAGGTGGACACAGACAGATGAATTAGGAAGCCATTATGATGTCCTCTATACTTAGAAAAATATCTACTGAAGGGATGAGGGAATGAGTGAATGAATACAGATACATGTCTCACAAGAGATCAAATATTTTCTTGCAAAACTTATATGCTTGGCACTTTGCATAAGAACTTGGCACAGTAGGAGACACCAAAGATACCAAAGAAGATACCAAAAAGTCCCTAAAAGGATTAAGTAGAGATACTTTTTCCTATTCCTCCCACTAACTACAACTAAAATCCCAAACGTTATATATAAAATAAAAACAAGAAAACTGAAATATGAAGAGAAGAAGAAAAACTAGCTACAGATCGCAGGACCCTTGGAAACACATGGTGATGAGTTCGTGGGTTTTCTTTCTGCCTCATGTATCTACCAGACTTGGAATCAAATAATATGACCACCGAGAAACACCAATGGACACAGACAAAAATAAGCCCAATAAAAGCCTCCTCTGTCCAGCCAAAGGACCAGGAAAAGAACAGCCTAGAAAAACAGAACGCTTTGGATAATAACTGTTCTACTCTGAACAAATGCCATGGAAAACACTGTGGCCTTACCCTCATTCACACCAATAAAGGCCAAGTGAAGAACCTTCCACCCTCATGAAGTACCCAAACACCCTTGCCAGTGTTGAGTTAGAGCCATGTACAAAGCTAGAGCTCTCATCCCCACCGACTGGGAATAAGGCCCTATGACTGTGTAATGGAGACCACTGGGGAGCCTGGAATTCCTCTCCATTTCAGAAATAATGAGGCACCCCTTCTCTGCACTGGGACAGTATCAGGGAGGCCTTGTAGAAAGTCAAGAATTTCACTATAGCCCAATGGAGTATCAAGACCACCCTCCACTGTGGTATCATTGGAGACTGCATGGTAAGTCAGAACTCCAACCCCTGTCTAGTAGCAAGGAAGAGCTTTCCCACCCAGGTGGGAAACATGGACTTCTAACTCCATCTGGCAGTAATGGGGTGGCACTCTCTCTTTCCCTGACACAGAAAAAGTCAGATAAAACAGATGGCTTAAATAAGTGTTAGAGTCTCATAATATGAGATTCATAATATGACTTTCAAAATGCTCAGGTTGCAATTAAAAAGCACTCATCATACCAAGACCCAGGACATGTAAATTTCAATAAAAAAGAATCAATCATCAATAGATGCCAACACTGAGATGACAAAGATGTTAGAATTATCTGATAATGATTTTAAAGCAACCTTAATAGAAATGTTTTAGTGGGCAATTATGAACACACTTGAAATAAACTGAATGTTCATCTCTCCTTAAAATATATACAATGAAATCCTAATCCCCAAGGTGATGGAATTAGGAGGTGGGGCCTTCGGGAAATGGTTAGCTCATAAGCAAAGAGCCTTCTCCCATGAACGGGATTAGTGCCCTGATCAAAGAGGCCCCAGAGAAACCCCTGCCCCTGAGGGATGCCTGTACTTCTAGATAATCCATGAGTCAAAGAGGAAGGCTCAAGGAAAAGCAAAAATATATGTTGAACTACATGATAACAGAAATACAATATATGAAAATCTATGGGAGTCAACTAGATCAGTGTTGAGATGAAAATTTATAGCACATTTTAGTGCATACATTAGTAAAAAGGAAAAGGAAAAATTTCGTATCAATAATTAAGTTCCAACAATCTAAGAAACTAGAAAAAAAAGAATACAGCAAACCCAAAGTAAGCATAAGGAAGAAAATAATAAACAACAGAAATAAAAAAAGATAGCTCCTACTTTCTAGAAGTTTGTAGTTTATTTAGAGAGATAATATAATACATAACACAGAACAATGTAGAAGCACAACCTAAAAGATGAAGAGGGGTTCAGGCAACTTACATTTTTGCTCCAAATATACTAAAAAATGAAGAAATGACCAAACAGAATTTTTGTTATTGTTGTATTAATATATTTTAAAGTTTTACATTAGTATGTAAACCCTTATATGAATAAAAATGCAGTAATTATATTATTCACAAGATAATAACATAATTTATAAACATATACAGTTAATGAGGACATCAAAGAGCCCAGTAATAGGACATAAGGCAAACCTGTATAATGAATGTATTCTTCATCAAGCCTGTCTTGGTACATGTGATTATATCTTTAGTCTTATCTAGAAATAATGTCACAAGTCTGCACTCAAAAATCTGTACATCACAAAACATAAAATGAACCGTGAGTTTATTCTATTTTAATATTTGTGTAGAAGACATCTAAACTAATAAAGCCATGTCCCATTTTTTTCCTTTGCTGCTAATTGACTATTTGCAAAACTCTGCACACAGCCAAAAAAAAAACTGCCATTTGTGGTATTACCGTAAAGCCATATTCTGAAATTGCATCAGTCTTGAGTATGACAGTTACATCTGATATACATGAAAATGTCAGTATGCCCGTTATGCAAATTGAACAAAGAAGCACTCAATTACTCAATACACACTCACAAAATGCAGATTTTACATGTGAAAATAGTAGCAAAAGTGCACTGTGATAGAATCTGACAGAATATTCTTGAAGGGGAACCTAAGGCTTCTCATTGTGTAAACCAAGAATGTATATTCCCTACTTCCACTTTCCCATCTGCCATCGATTACTTTGGAGGCATGCAGCTCTCATAGAGACCACCTTTGACTTTGGTTTGGTTTATTCCAGAATGGCATGGAAACAGATCAAATGGTTCAGAGTAAAAAGTGCTGTTGGATCAGGGGTCTGTCTGCCTCTGCAAATCTGCTGTCTTAGCTAAATGCCCTCGACTGGCAAGGCATCTGATTGTCCTGTCGCACTCAGATTCCAAGCTTAGCAGGCAAATTTCCCTATCAAGCTGACATCAATGCCAAGAGCTCTGTTTTTCTATTCTGGGATGCTCAAATGATGGACACAGACCTCTAGAGGTGTAATGGGAGGTTCATGTTTGGTTCATGGGGAGAAACCAGAGTACAGTAGATTGAGCTGTTTAAGTCTTTGCTCAGTTACTCATGAGTCATATGACCTTGATCAAGTCACTTAATCTCTTTGAGCCTCAGTTTACTCATCTAAAAATAGAGTCCTACTCAACCTCAGGCTTATAAGAAGGATAGAGTAAATGTATGGCAAAGTGCTTGATAGATATCAGACCCTCAGCAAATGTTAGTGATATTGATGATACTTGTGTGTTTCAAAAAAGAAAGCCACAGGGGAAAATCAAAAGGGGTTATCTTCCTGGTTCCTTAGCTTGAAAAAATCTTGAAAAAAATAGGGGATAAAACGTCCACATTTGGATGGTTTTAGAGTTCTTAAAGATATATGTTAGATTACAAACAGCCTACTAACAGTCATTATGAGTCCTTAATTGAGTTACTATTCCCACTACACTTTTTCAATACCAGGAAAATGGAATTACTCCTGAGAAAGTTTCTCACTACTGTGATAAAAAGTCAAGAGGCTTCTTACCTCACAATCAACCCTCATAAGAGATAAATAATAATATTGCCATTTAACAGACAGGAGATCAAACTTTTGAAAGTCTGAAAAACAGCAAAAGCTTTTACTTTACTCTGCCTTATGCCAAAACTCATGTTCCCTTCTTAGTACCACACTGCTTTGCATTTCAGTTCTAGCTCTAATAATTCCTCTGAAAGTGGCTCAAATATTACTAATACCTAGTATTTGCTCAGTATTTACAATGTTCCAGCCACATTTATATATTAAATTATATAATTTTTATAACAAACCTAGGGGATAATTGCTATTGTTATCCTCAACACAAATGCGGAGACTCAGACTGGAGAAGTGAAACCACTTGCTCAAGGTCAAATGACTGGTGAGTGTCAGGGCTCTGATTCAAATTCAGACAGCAAGACTTATAACTGGCTCTCTCAACCATTACATGAGATGGATGCACCCTGTAAATCCATGATTCTCAACATGTATTGATCTCACAACATTCTTTCCGGGGAAGAGTAGCCAAGAATTACAAACTCCATCAGGATAGCAAAGTGATTAGTCCAAGATCACACAGCAGCAAGACCAGAACTTAAACCAGGTCTTTGTTGATACTAGTCATAAGAGATACTATTTACAAGGAGCCTACTAGGTGCCAGGCACTGACGTAGGTACTCGATATTTCAAAACAACAATTAAGTAAGTGTCACCGTCTTCTTTTCATAGGTAATAACATTGAAATCAATATTTAAGTCAATTATTTGAGGCAATATAGCCAGTAAACTGCCACTTCAGGATTTGAGGCTATATATTTATATATTCAAAGTCCATACTTTTTCCAAACATCCCAGATTATTCCCTTGAATCTCAGTCTATTGTCCACTTCACTATTATATAAGTTCTTGATTTGCTCTTCAAAATTTGTTTTCCAAGATTTTATTTCACAACTGGAGTTTACATATGTATTTTCAAGATGAAACAAAGTCATTCCAAGGAACAAAGACCTTTTCTCTGACTTTTTCCCTTTATCAAATCAAATCTATTATTGTTTCTTATAAACTATTATATTTTCTTTCAGAGAAAAATGCCCCTATAAATCTAGGAATTTACAAAATGCTTATGAAGAGACAAAAACTTCAATTAGGCATTTTCTAGTTTGAAGTGGGATTATCTCGCAGAAATGCAAACTTGGTAGGTATTTTGATTAGGATATAAGGAGCTAGAGAAATTACCCTCAATTTGAAAGAAGAGCTAAAAGAATTTTGAATATCTGGTAATTTTTAATGTTCTCACTATAAAATAATAGAATATCCCTGGTTCAAGGTTACCTTTGAGATCATATGTACCCACTCTCATTTTATTTATTTAGGTTTATTTCATCAGAAGAAAGATTTGAGAAAACATGTAATAAAACGACAAATGAACTGATATATTTAAAGACAAAAAAGATAAGTAAGAGCCATATAGGAAGGAAAGCGATCATGTCATTAGAAAACTAATGGGAGATTATGACTATACTCGAAGATCAGCTCCATTTGTGACATGTTGGCAGCAAGGGCAAAAATGGAAAATGTTATTTGTAGATAATGTAACTCACATTATGTAATGATGCTAACTGTTAATACCTATAATAAAGGTTGAGGTAGTGCCTAGAACAAAGTAAGTTGCTCAATAAGTAACTCTTTCTGCTTCCCCTTAAAGAGCCTTTTTTTTCTTTTATGCAAATTCCAGCTTAGGGGGTAATATTCTTTTCTAAAGCAGAAATTATTTTCTGCTGGGAGTTGTTCCTAGATGCAATTTGTTCCTTATTGAATAAATAAATAACTCCTGTTTTGTAAAGTAAAATTCACAAAATGAGTGATAAATTCTTTACAACCATAAATTTCTCAAAAGATTAGACTAAAAAGTGAGGAAGGAAAAGAAAGGAGGAAAGGGGAGGATAAATGAAATTTGATCATATAAAAATAGCACTTAAGCCGGGCATGGTGGATCATTCCCATAATCCCAGCACTTTGGGACGCCGAGGCCAGGGGATCATGAAGTCAAGAGATCGAGACCATCCTGGCCAACATGGTGAAACCCCATATCTACTAAAAATACAAAAATTAGCTGGGTGTGGTGGCATGTGCCTGTAGTCCCAGCTACTTGGGAGGCTGAAACAGGAGAATCTCTTCAACCCAGGAGGTGGAGGTTGCGATGAGCTGAGATTGCACCACTGCACTCCAGCCTGGCCACAGAGCGAGACTCCATCTCAAAAAAAAAAAAAAAAAAAAAAGGCATTTAATTCATGTGCATATTTGTAAACATTTAAGTAGATTTCCTCAAGACCTCAAGATTTGGCTGTCAGTATATTTCTCTTAATCACTCAGAGTAATTGCTCTGGTTTGAATGCTTGCATCACCACCAAAATTCATGTTGAAACTTAATCCTCAACGCAACAATATTAAGAAGAGGGGCCTTTTGGGAGGTGATTCAGTCATGAGAGCTTTGCTGTGATGAATGAGATTAGTACCCATATAAAAGCGTTTGAGAGACCCGTATCTAGACACATTTTGTCCTTCTGCCTTCTGTCATGTAAGGACAATGCAGCAACAAGAAGCCATCTTGGAAGCAGAGACCAGGCTCTCACCAGACACCAAACCTGCTGGCAACTTGATCTTGTACTTCCCATCCACCAGAATTGTGATAAGTAAAATTCTATTTGTGTAAATTACCCAGTCTCAGGCATTTTGTTATAGCAGCATGAACACATTAAAGTAGAAATTGTATAGTCTTAGAAGATGTGTATGGCTGAGAAGTTGATAAAGTGTGGACTTATGTTGGTTAATTTTAGGAGTCAACTTGACTAGATTAAGGGATACTCAGAGAGGTGGTAAAGCATTATTCCTGGGTAAGTCTTAGAGTGTCTTGAAAAGAGATTGCCGTTTGAATCAGTGGACTAAATAAGGAAGATCTTCCTTCACTCAATATGGGCAGACATCATCCAGTCAGCAAAGGGCCTGCATAGAACAAAAAAGGGCAAATGGCCTGCATAGAACAAAAAAGTATAAGATAGGCAAATTTCCTCTCTCTCTGATTCTCTCTCTGTCTCTCTCTCTCTCTCTCTTTGTCTTTTCTGGAGCTGAGATACGCATCTTCTCCTGCCCTTGGACATCAGAACTCCAAGTCCTCTGGCCTTTGGACTTCAGGACTTGCACCAGGAGTGCCCTAGTTTCTCAGGCCTTTGGACTCAGACTGAGAATTCCAACATCAGTTCCCCTGGTTCTCAGGCCTTCAGACTTGGACTGAGACATCCTACCAGCTTACCTGCTTCTCCAAGATTGTAGACAGTCTATAATAGGACTTCTCTGCCTCCATAATTGTGTGAGACAATTCCCCTAATAAATATACTATCGGTTCTGCTTCTCTGGAGAACCCTGACTAATACAGCAACTCACAAACAAGCATCCAGTTATCCCAGAAAAGCCGTGCTCATTCATTTATAAACATTGATGAAGACAAGTGTCATGTAGGGGATAACCATTTTTAAAACCTAAATGCATTTGAGGGTTTGATTACTTAATCAAACAATTTTATAAAATTTAAGCATTGATTCAGTTAACTGAGAATTTTAAAGCATTAATAAGGAAAAGATGACTGAGGCCTATGGTAACTTTGAGACCCCATAGACAAAATCCTAATGAAATAGAGACAAGGTGTAACAACCCAAAGCTTCCCAATGTGCATGCTGCTGCATAGGTGTGTCAGCAGGAGACAGGTGATCTGAGATAGCGTCTCCACAGCCTTGGGGCTACTGGAGCAAGCAACCTGGCCTGTTTATCCATGTATAAAAATAGTGCCATTTTCTATGTGTGAAAAAAAGATAGGAAAGCACTAAAAGAGGCTATAAAATAATATTAGTAAAGATGGACAAATAACATTATTGATTTCAAACAGATAAGTGGAAAAGTCATTGAAAAATTATTTCAAATTATTATGGAGATGTAGTCAATTCAAAATAACATAATATTAAAAATATGAGTTATAGTTGTGAGCATTTCTGGACAAGATAATAGAGTTAAGAGTTAAATAGTCAAATAAATACATTAAATGCTCTAGTGATGGTAAAGTGTCAGATATGCTATTTTATTATAAAATATGTTTCTGGGATACATGCATAGAAAAATAAATAAATGCTCTGTTTTCATTTTGATTTCTTTTGTCTGATTTTCTTAAAGCTGTACAACTCAAAATTGCATTCTCTTCAGCATAGTCTAAGATTTTATCACGAACTAGACATAGTTATTCAGCTTTCAGTTACACAGCCAGATTTTAAAAGGCATTATTTCTTACTCGTAACTACAAGAATTTGCTTGAATGCAAATACATATGTTATTACAGGTACTGATAATTAGTAGTATTTCTTCTTTCAGGAGGCATACAATTTGAAATTTAGTCCTTAGGGCACAAAGGAAAATAAGTGATTGTCAAAGTTACAGAGAATTTTATCTAAACTTACTTCAGATAATTATGTGAAGGTTGCTTCTTATTAATACTCAAAGTGACAAAATCCTTTTGAGAATGCTCATAATGGCTTGAAATCAAGAGTACTTTTTTCCATTTTCAGGCAAATTTATTTATTCAATCTCTAAATGTAGGCGGAAAGTTTCAATTTAATCTGCCTAGAAAACTACCTTTTTACTTTAAGCTGGCCCGTCAATCAAGAGGTAATAGTCTTCATAGTCTTGAACACTCTATGGCATTTCCTTCATTGTTTGTTTTAAACACAACATCAAAATTGAAAGAATGAGTTAGTTCTCAAATCACAATTTTAAATGCTTAGTTTTCCCTAATACCCAACTTTCAAGTATTTTATTTCAACCAAGATCCACATAATTAGCTAATATTGGAGTTACAAATCACCACTGGGATTGTTATTATTATTATTTGAGAAGCTCCGGTTTATATAAATGTTTGTTAAAGTTATTTTCTTTTATCTCTACCAATAATGAAATTAACTCAATAATAATCCCACAACCCAAAGAGATCTACTCTTAATATTATAGTGTATTCTTACAGACACTTTTCTATATACGTTTTTTTACATAATTAACATTCTATAATTTTGTATCATGCTTTCTAACCTAATATGTCACAAGCATATACTATATACTTTATTATATTTCAACTACATTATTTATAATAATTACATATTATTTCACCCTACAACTACGTTACAATTTATTTCAGCAGTCAACTACTGTTAAACATTTTAGTTACTTGCAATATTTCATTTCTAGAAACAATACGCTTCCCTAGTCAAAACATTAAAATGTGCTCTGAAGTACAACTAAAAAATCAAAATTTAAAAAAAAAAAACTGTTTTAATACATAATCAAGTTCAAAACACATTAGAGAAATTTCTAGGTGCCAGTAACAAAGAGAAAATGAAAAGTCTTAAGTAGAAGTAGAAGATGAAATCTTTCAGCAGCGGTATTAAAGTCAAATATACGCTGGAAGGGCTGGAGGCTGAGATTTAACAGAAGTTAGGAGACAGAGAAGTCATGCCCATGAGTCAGAACTAAACTGCACAAAACAAGGAGCCACAAAAGGGTCTGCATTCTAATCTGCAGGCTCTGCTTGCTATCCTGGGAAAGCTGCAAGGAAGCTAACCATGAGCGTACACAGGAGGGTGAAAACAAGTCACCTGCAAAGCAGAATGCTAAGCCTGTGCCACTCATGCTTCTTAGGGTCATATTCCCTGGATGTGGACATCTCAACATGAGAAGCTGATAGAATAGCTTTCTAAATCAGTAAAACTCATAAATACTTGGCTGAGGCAAATACAAAATTATTCTATAGGAGTGACTCCACAGGGACCAGTCTATAATCCAAGACACTGGGATTTCTCTGGTAAACAATCCCTGTTGGAAAATTACCCACAGTAAAAAAAAGTATAAGTCCCACATAGAAATGAGCCAAGTTGAAGCACAGTGAGTGGATGCAACTAATGGGATCATTTGAACCCCAAGAACTGAAGATAGTAAAGCAGCCTAAAAAAGAACTTGCAAATTTAAGAGTTTAAATTGATTAAAGAAATTGGGAAAAGTAGAAACTGTGTCGAGAACAGAAAATTAAATTAAAATGTGTATTTGTTAAAAGAGAAAGAAATTATTGAAATAAATATATGATCAATGTAATTTTTAAAAACTTGAATATTTCAGTTCAAAAGTCATTAGGTAGGGTTGAGCAAGGTGTTTGTCTGGTCAAGGTCAGGGAAGAGGAAGTATACCTACAATGAGAAATGGGGTACATCCAGGTAGGGCTAATGCAATAAAAAAAATATACTGAGGGTCATGGGAGCCATTTTCCCCATTGTTGGAGAAAATGGTGGCAAATATGAAAAGAGAAAAAATAAAATAGATTAGAACTGTGGAACTCATGGTAGACAATACAGACAAATCTGGAGTAAATATAAAAATATATATGTATATATATATTTATATATATGTGGATAGATGATAGATACATGCCTTGGTACAATAGTACTGATTACATTCAACAGATCTTAATTTCTAAATAACCCCTCACCACTAAAAGGAACCAGGGCTGCTTGGTGAAAGGGCTGCTTCCAGGGCTGGAGCAAGAAAAGCATAAGGTGACCCTGGAACATCTTTGGGACAGAAAGTAAGAAAATACTCAAAGAATTGTGGGAATATATCAAAGACACCATTGTAAAGAAACTTCTAGCCAAATTTTGGACAATTTGAGCATCAAAATAATTATAGCAACAAATTATAATCTGTGGAATAAAAATGTGTAAGCACATAATGATATAAATAAATTATTATCTAAATCTAGAAAAGGAAAGCTTTTCTTACAGTTAACTGCCAAATGATAAATGTAAATAGAATAAAGGAGTTAGAAAATCACAATATTACAACCATCTGAGTAGTAATTAATTCAGCCGTGAAACATGAAGGAATACTGAAGCTACTTAGGAAATGTTTAATGAAGAATGTTGGTATTTATATAGTTTCTTTATTATTATTATTATACTTTAAGTTCTAGGGTACATGTGCACAATATGCAGGTTTGTTACATATGTACACATGTGCCATGTTGGTGTATACATGTGTATACATGTGCCATGCACCTGTTAACTCATTATTTACATTAGGTATATCTCCTAATGCTGTCCCTCCCCACTCTCCCCACCTCATGACAGGCCCTGGTATGTGATGTTCCCCACCCTGTGTCCAAGTGTTCTCATTGTTCAATTCCCACCTATGAGTGAGAACATGTGGTGTTTGGTTTTCTATCCTTGCAATAGTTCGCCCAGAATGATGGTTTCCAGATTCATCCATGTCCCTACAAAGGACATGAACTCATCCTTTTTATGGCTGCATAGTATTCCATGGTGTATATGTGCCACATTTTCTTAATCCGGTCTATTATTGATGGACATTTGGGTTGGTTCCAAGTCTTTGCTATTGTGAATAGTGCTGCAATAAACATATGTGTGCATGTGTCTTTATAGTAGAATGATTTATAATCCTTTGGGTATATACCCAGTAATGGGATGACTGAGTCAAATGGTATTTCTAGTTCTAGATCTTTGATGAATCGCCACACTGTCTTCCACAATGGTTGAACAAGTTTACAGTCCCACCAACAGTGTAAAAATGTTCCTATTTCTGCACATCCTCACCAGCACCTGTTGTTTCCCGATTTTTTAATGATCGCCATTCTAACTGGTGTGAGATGATATCTCATTGCAGTTTTGATTTGCATTTCTCTGATGGCTAGTGATGATGAGCATTTTTTCATGTGTCTGTTGGCTGCATAAATGTCTTCTTTTGAGAAGTGTCTGTTCATATCCTTCACCCACTTTTTGATGGGGTTGTTTTTCTCTTGTAAATTTGTTTAAGTTCTCTGTAGATTCTGGGTATTAGCCTTTTGTCAGATGGGGAGATTGTAAAAATTTTCTCTCATTCTGTATGTTGCCTGTTCATTCTGACGGTAGTTTCTTTTGCTGTGCAGAAGCTCTTTAGTTTAATTAGATCCCATTTGTCAATTTTGGCTTTTGTTGCCATTGCTTTTGGTGTTTTAGACATGAAGCCCTTGCCCATGCCTATGTCCTGAATGATATTGCCTAGGTTTTCTTCTAGGGTTTTTATGGTTTTAGGTCTAACATTTAAGTCTTTAA